>NC_059392.1:20266131-20566131 GCF_019703515.2 Myxocyprinus asiaticus | reverse complement strand
GATTTAACTCGCTTTTAGCGCCACATAGTGGACATTTCACCTATAAAAGTGGACCATTCAGTCACAGGTGTGTGTGTTTTGGTATTTGGCAAATGGCTTCGAGTATGGCTCATCCAATCAGAATATAGAGGCAAAACTATCCATTTTATAAAGAAGTTTTAACAGTAAAGCTGCTTTTGTTTATCCCCAAAACAACCCTAAAGCCCCCAAGGTGTGTAAAAAATAATCAGCGAGTTTGCGTTTTGAAATTGCAATCCAGAGAGCGTGATGAATCGTGCCGTTGGCTGGGTTTGGTGTAAGCACATTTTAACAGTCAAACACCTATGCCTCTCCTCAAGCGAGAAGCATAAAAGGACTATGATCACGATAACTATGTTTTGATTGATTTTTTCGTTCTGGTTGAAATTCTACTCTGGCTTTAATAAACTGCCAGGAATGCAAGTCTGCCAATACTGCTGAAAAAACATCTTTTTGAAACTGCCTGAAATATGTCTCCATGCTCAATAGAGCTCAATGCGTAATTATCCACGACTCTCAGGCAGGCTACGTCGCAAACTCTGGCACTCGGTCCCGAAAGCCTGCTATGAACTGTACCGGAGGGTGTTCTTTGCATAAATCAAAAAGGATAAGAGTGCATTGGCATAATTTATGAGCTGGAACAAAGGACAGTGGTTGATACCTCTCTTTGTATGTGTAGCACACCAATCCTCAACAAGGTGTGATTGAGTCTTATAAAAGATGTGGAGAAAATCTGTTTAAATTTTGCTTTTAGTCCATGTATGTTAGCTTTGAGACATCTGTATGCTAGTGTACAACTAAAAGTTGACAAAATTAGCATATTTACAATTTACAGTCCTTCTCCTCCAGGAAAATGGACCAAACACATAGACCAATACTTTAGCAATGTCACCGCCTACGTCACAGATGGAAGTGGTGGCAAAAAAAACGGATGGAAAGAAAACGGTAAACCGAACCTGTAGTTAACTGACCCAACAGTCCTAAAAAAAGTTAGCTGTTGGCTTTAAATTGTCTTTAAAAAATTATAGCAATTGCGAGAAATAAAGTCGAAATTGCGAGATATAAAGTCGCAGTTGCTGGAAATAAAAACAAAACTGCAAGTTACAAATTCTAAATTATGAGATATAAAATAGCAATTGCAAGAAACAGTCTAAATAAATTCACAATGTTAAGCTATTAAGTCAAATTTAGGACTAACATTTTTTATTTATTTTTTTCTCCATGGTGGGATCAGATAAAAAAAATCACAATTGTAAGACAAAGTCACAATTGTGAGATGTAAAGTCAGAATTACCTTTTTATTTATTTTTTCCTCAGTGACAGAATCAAGGAACTATACAACAGCACAAATCACTGTTTTCAAACAGGTTTCCCAAACACTCCCCATGTCTTCTATTGGTTGGATATTCCCGCCAAACTCACACATTGGTTCAGCTAATGTTGCTGTGTTGGCCTGGTCGGGAAGTTCAAACAAATATTTTATTTCGTAGTATCACAGAGCCGCAGTGTTTAAGATTTTCGGGGGAAACAATCTACGAATGCAGTACTTATAGTTGTCTCTGCACATTAAACTGGGGTAGGAGACAGTATATTAACAAAATAATAATAGTAATAATAATAATTACAATTTTACGAAATTACAAAAAAAAAATCATCCTTCCAAAATACGGAAGTATTCCCTTTTTAGCCCTTGTGTTTTGTAGTGCAAGCCAAAGAATGGGACAGAAGCCATTCCAGGTTCATTATTGAGGTATTTTGGCACAGTGCTGCCCACTGGCCTCGCCTGTCAATGGCGGAGAGGAACTGTCTGCTGTAACAGCCGCCCAGGGACTCATCTCCATCTCTCCAACAGCAGATTGCCATACTTGCCTCCCTTTGACGCGTTCATTATACCTCTACCGAGGCAGCCAGCACACATCCAGGCTAAATATATGGTAATAGTATGATCCTGTGGGACCTCTGGGAGGTGTTGGCCATGCTGAGGAGGTACTATGGCAGTTGCTGAAATGTCCAGAGAACGCTAATTTTCTCCATCTCTTTTTACCTTGAGACAAGATGTTTGTGGAGGGACACGTTGAGGATGATGTCAAAGATCTGCTATTACTGTATCGCGAGATGTGAAGCTGAGCAGAGTATAAACCAAGAGGCTTTGGGTAGAGCGTTTTTAGTAGCAGAAATGTTCTGGTTTGAATTAGATATTGAGCTGTCTGTCAGGGTAAAGTTGCCCTTGATAAAGTCCTCAGCCAAATGTACAAAATCATCTTACCATGCAAACATACAATACTCTGCAATGGCTAGGTTAAGTATAATGAGACATTTCTGCTTTACATCATAGGACAGCTGTTTGTCAGCAGCTACCAGACTGATGTGATCCACATTTACAGCATTCCAGTGGCTTTCAATCGGTTCATAATGTTTCAAATATACCGTCTGGGGAAGCCAATGAGGTTCAGATAGATTCCTTTTCATTTCTTTAGAAAACACAAAACTGTGCGGCCGATCCAGTTTCGTCATTTTGGTTATGTTCACACAGTCAATGTTTGAGATTGAAAATCATATTTACTTTTACTAACAGGTGTAACAAGAGTTTAAACTTTGCCAGTTACAAGCAATTTTGAAAGGAAATAACTGTCCGATCTAAAAATTTACACCAGAAACTGGATTCCAATTGACGCAACATTATTTAATAGACAGGTCCAATCGAGGTGCAAGCTTATCTGTTAAACCTTAATTAACCCTCAGCAGCTTCTAATGCCTTTTTAAATTTACAACAGAGCGTAAACTCACTTTTGGAGCCATCTCTGGGCATTTCACCCAAAAACTAGAGCTCACATATAATCTTTTGTTCAAAAACACTTCCCGCTTTGGCCACTGGGGGCAGAGCTTCAGATTTTTGTAAGCACAGATCGAGTTTAGCTGAAGTTAACCTACTGTTTCTTAATTCACTGTGAAATCATCTTTGAAAGCGGTAGTCATTCTCGTTTATAAGTGCACTGTGTGTGAATGTAACTGTATTTAACACTCTACAACTGGACTGACAACCGTATTCTGCTGATGTGTAAATGTAGCAACATTAGCATTGGCATCAACCACCAAAGACATGGGAATAAATCTGTAGCTCAGTTTCGTCATGCTGCATGCTAATTATCAGGATATGTTGCGGTTTACCTGCTTCAACAAAGAAAACACATCCAATGACTCCAACTCCACCGCAGTGTAATAGGAGTTATTATCTTCAGTTCTTTGGTCTTCCTCTCTTAACATTTTTGGCAACATGTGACACTAGCCTGAGGCAGTGCAGGTCTCCTTCAACTGCTTCTTCTCACGTTAGTTCATTAAGCCCAGAGCTCCTCGTTAATGTTTACCTGCCCACTCATTATCTGATTCAGGTCAGGGCCGCAATTACAAAGAAAGGTTAGGCAGTAAGCGACAGGAATGCGGTTGGGTCGGGCTTTTGTGAATGCTGAGCCGACAAATACACGCACAAATACAAATACACACCCACGAAGGCACTCTGAATATGCTCAATGACTTCAGCGTGGTTTGTAGGGTTTGGAAACGGGTGCTGAGTGAAAGGCACACCATCATTTATGTTGTCATTGCTTTGTGTTTTCATATAGGTCACATTATCAGACTCGTTTTAGCAATCTGTGCCATGCTCTAGCACTGTGGCAGTACCTATAATAAAAGGCGGGGCAATGAGGTATGCAAATTTCAGATGTTCTTATAACCAGTGACAAACATCTGAATATACACTGGCCCCAACAAGTACTTTAACACTGAAAAGTGACGACTTTTAAAAGTGTATGAATGTCTTTGCATAATACAGTAAATATTATAAATTATCAAATCAAGTGTCATTTATTTTAACCCTCAGACTTAGACGCAGACCTAGTGTAACATAATTGCAACGTTTGTTTAAAGTAATTAAGTCTAAAAACGTCTAATATTCATGAAATATGGGTAAATATGGGTACACATAACATAAGCTGACAATACTGAAACAATTTAGGTGGGGGGAAAAATTGCATATTAACTGTCAGTGCGCTCACAAAAGGTCACAGCTAGTTAACACTTTTGAAAAAAAAAAAAAAACATATGAACAATATTCATTATATATATTAACTTTCATAAATCTAAAACCAATTTTTCTAAACTTAGCAAAAATGCAATGCTAGGCATTAGCAGTCAAACTTTTTCTATATTTACAAAATGGAGCCATTCAGTAAATCACAGATAAATTATTTCAAATGATTTTTAGCATTTTTTTATTTATTCTTTTATTATTATTATTATTATTATTATTATTAATTTCTTTTGCTGTTTTGTCAATATTGTTAATATTATTATTTATATGTTTATGGTATTCATGGTATATTAAATATACTACATTATATAGAGATGTTTTTTTTTTATTATTATTTTGAATATGCTAGCAAATATATATTCAATATCATTAGTCCTCAAAAGTTTTAAAGAATCACATTTCTTACTTGTTCATGAATTTACCCTTACTGCTTGTAATAAATTATTTTTGATATACTTTTGTGTGCTAAATTGTGTTGTGAATTGTTTTCTTTTATTATTATTATTATTATTATTACTATTATTATTATTATTATTATTATTGTTATTGCAACCCTAAATGCCCAGCTTTGCATTTTTTTTCCCCCTTAAATTTACCTCCAAACCAAAATATACATAAAAAGAATATTTTTTTTTTACAAAAAGAGTCTCCTTTTTTTTTTTTTTTATCAATATCAATGCTCTGATCATTGATGGTTAAAGATAGCACAAGTGCATTCATTTTGTTAGGTTTTAAATGATGACAAAATGTATTTTGACACTTCCAGGTTGTCAAACATTAATGGAACATTTCCATAGTTAATGTGTTGAACTACACCTGTAGCTACTCTGCTTGGACACCTGTGTGACCTTGAGGGGAACTGACTCCAAACATCCAAAAGGTAAACACCTAAAGGTCTAGCATAATTTGTTTGCAGTTTCCAATTGGTATGATATTGTGTATCTAATGCAATGACAATTAGATGTTTTTAACTGTGACTTCAGGGCCCAAATACTCTTTTTTTATTTTTTTTATTCTTGGTCCTAGAACAACATTTGTACAAACCAATTAGTTCCCTAAACCATACCTCTAAAATCTGAGGGCACTGAATGATTGATAAGAATGTTGTTCCAAGACCAACAAAGGATATATTGTGGACAGAGTAGCCTAGTCTTCTATTGGCAGTAGAATTTTCTTATTTGCTGTTTGGGCTTTATAGCTAGTTAATTTTGTTTACTCTTTTTTTTCCCTCCCAAATGGCTAAAGCTAATAAATTGGGTTGGTTATGACTCTCCCCGCGCCGATCTGCGAGATGTTGTCGAGCTCTTAATTGCCGCTCAGTTAATTAATCTCACACTTGGCTGCAGTAATAACTTGACTCGTTAGACCTCTCTAAATGGTCTTCGGCTCTTTAACACACTGACGCAGGCTGGCAGAGTGTAAGGAAGGGTAATTTATTCGCCAGGCGTGACTGTCCGATCCTAAGCAGACACCACCCCTGAGTTCTGGCTGTTGATTAAAAAAGAAACAACTGCCTGATTAGGACACATGGGCATCTAGGTCATTGGTGATCACATAGTCACGCACTTAAGTGTTTCACTTACAGCAAATTGACTTGCAGATTGTGACAGAAGGTATTAGCAATGCAAGTTCATTTCTGGGCAATTATGCTGGAGAAGGTTGATAGAATGGTTGACATCCAATTCTAGGATGCCCCATATGGCCAGGGGTTTACATGTCTCTGAACAATTAAATAAAAGCATCAATATATTTGGAAGGATAATGTGTTTGTTTGTAAATGTGCATGCAAGGAAGAGGGCTTGGCACATTGACATATTTGAATGTACAGTGGCCCGAGAAAAGCCATTGCATTAGGTATCAAAATATCAAAACTAGTGTGAACTAGTCATTTTTGCAAAGACATTTCAACTGGGGTCAAGGTGATTTTTAATGGATGTATGAAGTCGATTCCCCTCAGGTGTCCTAGCAGAGGACACTAATTTTTGACAACCAGAAAGTGTCCAAATGCTGTCTTCATTTTTTTTTTTATATATACATCTATTATCCTTGAAAACATTCTTCAAAACACCTCCTTTATTGTTCAATGGAAGAATGAAATGTTTGCAATGACTTGAGGGTGAGTGAATGAAGACTGGGTGAACAATCCTTTTAGCCCCTATAGTGTTTAAATAATGTAATATTTGCACACCCGATAAGTAAATCAGGTGAAAGAGTGGTAGGCCACACTGATGCAGATCTCCAGAGGCTGATTATGGCACAGATGCACTGATGATGGGCCAGGGGAGGCTCCGTCTGCCTGCCCGACTAGAGCTGCTCTGTGAGGGACTGACTAATGTATTATTCACCCTTCATTGATGTGTAACTAAAGCCAGCGGCTAGGAAGCCCGGGCCACCAATACCCCCCACAGACAGTAAACTCCCGACAGGCTACTGAGCTCCATTGATTTATGGGTCTCAGTAGAGGCCCTGGTGAGAAGGCGGAGAAGAATGGATGGGGGGTTGAGATGGAGATGGTGGAGAAATGAGACCGGCTGAGTGTGCATGACAAGTAATGGCAAATTTGTATTGCCAAAGCAGTTGCAGCTTAGCAGCAGACAATGAAGTACAATTCAAAATACCATCAATAAAAGTGTCAAAATGGCCAAAGAATGATATTATAATGTATAAGGACTAAATGTGGGTGTAGATTGAGTAGGTGTGGGTGGTATGACCTAAATCCCATATCACTGTATGAGTAATTTATTTTATTTTTGCATCCAAGTAATAATAATTTATACAAATCTAGTTACTTTTGCTGGGAATGCATCCCAAAATTTATATTTGTTTCATAACCATGTAGTATTATGTAGAATTTTCATATATGTAGCATGTGTATATACTGTATATTTATTTCATAACAAAATAATAATTTTTGCATCAGCACAAAAACAGCTGCTTCACATTAAATCAAAAGACTCAAAACAGTTGAATTCTGTATGCAAAAAGTTGTGATGTTGCTTGGGCCATGTCCACACTATTACTTTTTTTTTGTTTTTAAAACAAATTCATTTAGTTACATTTACACCTCTCGCCCCCACTGGAACAGCGTTTTCCTCCACCGAAAATGGAGCGTTTAGAAAACGCTCTCCTTTACCACATACTTTGGAAAACAATGATGTTAGGAATTTGAAAATAGAGTTTTCTAGTGAAAATGGATAAGTGTGGATGTGGCCTTGGTCGGTGTTAACAGCCCACAGTTATACGCGAGCAATGTGACACAATAACAAAACTGTCTACACCGGAAGCTCCCATCCGCCATACAGTTTACGGTATAATGGTATAGCAAAATCTCTAGTGGTTGACAGATTTCTACTGTCGCATGGATATACAGTCATGACACTTGGCCAAAAACTAGAGACATGGCATTAAAACATTGCACAGCTATCATGTGAATGCACTGGTGCTGATAGAGAAACTAAGTGAAATGGTCTCGTGATAAAACAGTTGAGTCAACAGGGACAGTATACAAGAGAAAGAGAAATGGGGAAAGCTTGGAGCGCAGGTGACACTGAGGGTAAGCACAATCTAGAGTCAATCATTGACTTATAAATCAAACACAGTGGCTTTAACAGCGTTTACACTGAACCAATAAAGGCCTCCAATAAGACCATGTACTGTGGTATTAACGTCCATGGGTGGTTTGTTGCGGTAATGAGAAATGCATGAAAACAAACTGTGCAGATGGCAAAGGTGGTACTAAGACAACAACTGGGGAAGAGATTTTTATATGAGAATGACCTTCAATTTAGGAAGTACAGGTGCAGGGAGATGCAATTGACTGGTAGGGAGATAATGAGAAGTTGCACACTGAAACACACACACATATAGATCCACTAAACCCAATACATACAAACATAGACATCATGAAGACTTGGTGGCCTCTAATTACAGAGCTGCTAACCACACCTTGACTGCCTAGAACCTGCAAGTGAACTTTTTGCAGTTCAGGTACGTTAGATCTCTTGGTGGTCTCCGAAGTAGGAAGAGTCCAACATGCTAACATTCATCAAAACAACCACAGGGTGTGGACTGAACCTCAGCATAGATTACTCATAGGAAAAAAAAAAAACTGTACAGGAGTTCCATCATTGGAGTGACCATGCACTCATGAGAACCCTGCATTTACTGCTTCCACAAATGAGTGATGATGCATGAATGGACATGTTTTCCCCAGTCTGAACCTCATAACCTATCAAACTAACACCAGTTGTACACAATATTTCCTAAAAATTCATTAAAAAAAATTAAAAAAATAAAAAATCATTGACAATGCTGTCAGTAGATTTTGAAAATGACACTAAAGGCCAAATTATACCTTGGTTTTCCACGTGCCGGTACATCTAGTGCACACGCTACAGTACAGTTGGACTTTCTATTCTAGACATGCGGACAGTCCGCATCCTTGCGTGTCACTTGAGTAGGCTATACTTTTAAAGGCTGAATGCTTGACCGTGCATGAGACGGAACGCAACGTGCAAAACTAAGTTTACCCTAGCACAGTTATCGGCCAATGTCAATAATATCAAAACTCTATATCAATCAAAGTTCCAAAAAGGTGAATAAATTGCCTTGATATGATTTAGTTATAAGCATCTTTGTATTTATGACACCTCTGCAGTGCCTTGGTTAATTAAACAGGCACAAAGCATCCACTGTTAAACTCTATAGATTGCTTTTAAGTGCTCGACTACTTAGCTAGCCTCTACAGACCAAGCCATCTCAAATCGAAGGGAAGATTTATGAATAAGTAAAAACAGTGACAAATTGCCTGCTTAATTAACCAAGGAAGAGAAGCCAAGTCCCTGGAGATTTCGATCGCCAACCTGTTTTGATGGAGAGGGAGCATCAACAACCATCTCCTCATGGCCAGCTGCATTGACCGATGGCTGGCTAAATTGAATAGCTAATCATCACCATCCTTTTAAGCCATTTCCCCGAGGACACAACTGGGCAAAAGTGGCAATGAAGCTGTATCCCTGTGGTGAATCTTACACCCAGGATTCAAATATGGCCTCTTAGTTCACCATCCCCATCTGGCAACAGGTTTGTTTTCATTTGATTCTAGTGCCAGCTCCATTTCACATCAATATGCTTGCTTTCACATCCCTTGAGAGTTTACGTCACTTCGGTATTCGTATATTCTTAGTTAGAGACCTCTGTTTGACTTGCCTTTGAGCGGTGTATGGGATTACGGCAGTTTGGGAATGCTTTACATTCTTGTACCTTGATTATTTCACTCATATGTCATGAGCAGGAACCTGCTTTTATATTTTCCTAAATGCCATGGGTGACAGAGTATCAAGAGGCTGAACATGTCAACTCTATCAAGCAAGAGCTTGACTTGCATTGCCTATAGACGTACCATTTGTCTCCCAACGGATACATTGACAGAATAGAGTTGTAAGCACAGAACACACATGGATGGTCACAAATCTTATCAATGATTAGGCCCAACAAAGGTTTGATGGGTAAATAGGCCTTGTCTCCCAGCTTCTAGTTCTGTTCTGGGATACCGATATAACTAAAGGGGTGAGATAACAGATAGGGACAATAATACCACAATTAGAAGCTCTCCTTGATAAGAGAGAGCCACAGGGAGAACAGGGAGGACTGAAAGGGGATGGTGGGAAAGTATAGCAATGAAGTGACAGAGAAGTGGAGAGAGGGATGGGTAAACAGAGTAGAGAAAGAGGGGCATTGTCTTTACCCCCTCTGTCTGGATAAAGCCCACCTGTTAGGGGAAAGGCCTATGAACTTTCCACTCTTGTTCTCTGGATTTTCACCAGGTTGCTGCCTCTTTTACTGTCTGCTTGCATCTAGATGTCGTCGCACCCTTAGGCCCTGTTTACACTTGTAATAAGACCCATCTCGTGTGATCCGATCGAAAAAAAGAATGAAAAGAAAGTGAAAATAACCCACGGTGATATTACGTACAGTACCTGATTTTCACCGAATGTGGTTTGGGTGGTTGGATCAAAAAACATTTTTAAACCACCAACACTTGCAACATAAATGATACCATCTGTCTGTAAAACTGCAGAGTAAAACTGGAGTTTCTCCATTCTGTCTCTCTTTCCCACTGTCAGGTGGGCCTGATCTCGAGTGCAGGCTCAAGGCTGTCATTGATCGACACTCGCTGGCTTTTCAGATTCATTAAAAACCCTTGCATATGCCTTCCAGAACACATCAAGAATTCTTCATGCATAAAAAAAGAGAATGATAGGTAGAAAGACAGACAGAGAGAGAGAGAAGAAACAATGATCTCCTCTCAGGCGGAGCTAGGCAGAGCAAGTAAAATTTAAGATACAGAGATAGATCCATGGCAGCTGTCCAAGACACAAGATGAAAACTCTGGGTTCTTTAGACTTGAGCTCTGCCTCAATTCCCACTGCATTTATAACCTCCTCTGACTGGCCCCAGTCTGTTCCCTTTGTCTCTGCTCTCAGCACCTTTTCAGATGAACTGCTCAACCAATACCATACCAAGTGCCTTTTGGATAAAACAATTCCCTCAATCTTATTCTGTCCTTTTGTTTACCTATGTCCTCATCTCTCCAGTTCAGGGAGCTTCAACAACATATAAGCCACAGTTTGTGACTCCCAGTGACTTGGGGTGCATTGCATACCTCAAATGGTGATGTCTAGATGGTAAAGCTCCTACTGCGAGACTATCGTGAGAGTCGCATATGCTGCTATAAAGGTTAGGGTTATGGTTAGGTATAGGTGTAGGGTTTCTGTGGGACTTCAAATAAACATAAGCAAGTGCATGAATGTCGCATATGACTCTCTTAAGGCTTTTCACAATTGAGGGTTACCATCTAGTCATGTTCTACCTTATATCCATCACCTCTTCTCGGGAGCTCAGACATTAGAGTTCAGTACATGAAAAGGGCAGTTCTCAGGTCACTGTCGAAACATGTCACTTCATCTAAGGGATGGGTTTGAGACGAGCACCCTTTCTCCATGTCAGTTCTGGTCTATGCCATTTGCACAGCAGGTTGATGGTGAGTCCACTGGATAGATACTATCTTCTAACTATCTCCTCTATTCTGCCATTCTTCAACAGCTTCTAAAAAGCTGGTAATGAGAGGCTTTAGAAGGCTTGGCACATTTCGAAAGGGCAGTTGCCAGAAAGGCTAAGTGAGAAGGAAGTGTGATCGATCAAGCCTGACAATGAGCCATAAATGGATCAGTCACACTGATTCATCAGGAATCGCTGATTGGATGAGGGTGGTGACCCTGCAGAATATGGACGTTGTGTTAAAGGAATGAGAAATAGAAGGTTGGAATTTATTTACCAGGTTGGAGGAATTTATGCTAACAGTCTTTAACAATAAGCAAATCTCTAATGCACTGCATCTTACTGTACAACACTGTTTGATGCTATTTGGGCCTATGTTCATTTGTTTATTTTTTTTTAATTTTTTTTATGTGATGTTTAAACACACATATTGAACACAAAATATCAGGAAATGTTTGGGACATGCCCTTGCTTTGTATTACATGAATCATGATATATAAATACACTATCAAAACAATCCAGCAAGCTGAATTTCAAAATACTTGCAGTACAGCTACAACAGACAAACCTGCAACCGCCTTCAGGGGCTTTTACGACACTCAACACACTGTTTTTCACACATTCCTGCATTTGCACCTTGCCGAAGTGTCGTTGCTCTCACTCCAAGCACCAAATGGAGAGGTGACACATCAAGTAAGCAGTAAAAGAATTTCTGTCTGACACCAGTACTTTACATTTGTTAAGGTCTAAAAATATTACCATTACAACAATTTACCATGGTAATCCAGCCTGATCTCACAGTGAAATCGGAAAGAGTAGACTGACTTTTCTTTCGTCAAAATCGGTATATGTTGACCGAAATTTCAAAACACTGCCCCCAGTGGCCAAAGCGGTAAGTGTTGTAGGGCATGTGGGCACATGTGAGCTCCATTTATGTCCAGGAGAGTTCACCAAAAGCTAGTAGTGAAGCAAGTTGTTTTCAGCTTTACAGGACCTTATACAATGAAGAGAAAAGCATCTATTTATAGATTCTATCCCCCAACCCAAACCTTACCTTAACCATTAGTGTAAACAAGTAATGTTAGAGGGAAAAGTGAAACCTCCAAACCATGTTCGTCATTGATTATTCAAACATGGTTACTGTCTGGCCTTGAACCCTAGTCTCCCACACAGCTAATGTAATGTGCTGTCAATCGTGCCAGGTGGAAAGTAACCAAATGAAAACCACTGAAAACATGTCTGATAAGAATGATGCATGTCTGCGCATCGGTACACAGTCGCCGGTCCTAAGGTACCAAAACTATCGGAAACATCATGCTGACTTCACATGTGATCATGTTGGGTAATCATACTAGTTTCCACTAAAATAACATATAGTTATTGTTACTACTGTAGAATTGTGATAACTTGTGATAAGCCACAGACTGGTCAGAAGACAACACTGCAAAATACTAAATGTTTTTAATCAGTTTGAAGGAGATCCCACAGTAATTTCAGATTTTACCATAAGAACAGTACATTTAGTATAATATTTTGGCATCTGCTAAATCCATATATTAAAATGGAAATGTTGGGGGTTAGCATATTATGTAAGTGTATCCTTAGTGTTATTACTATTTTTTTTCCCATTCACTGCCTTTTTGCATTTTAATATATAAATATTATCAACACAATATTAAATTAATACAATTAATGACATCAATTAATAAATAACCTTTAACAAATTAATACAAACTATTATTAATATTAGAGATTGTTTTGGTCTTTTGCAAATATTCTAAAATGCAAAAATCAAACCAGCGAAAACTCATCTTTTTTAGATATTAATATTTACAAAATAATTCATTAATAAAGTGTCCAGATGTGTTATTAAACAGCATGGCGCTAAATTGCAAATTAGGGTCTAGATTTAACAGAAAGAGTGAAGGGCCAGGATGCTTTCAGGTCTGACTCTGAGGCTCCCAATGTTTGATGTGGAGATTAGGAGCATGTTTTAACAATCTAGAGGCCCAGTCTGATTGGGAGCATGGAATTTAGCGGCCATCATTAGTCCTAACACCCCCAACCCTGTTCACACATGCCCATACTGCTAATCAAAGCAGACTTTTGCACCTAGCACTAGCATTAGCCATTTCCTTCAGGGCTTCTGACATCACACATTCCCTCATTTGAATGGCTGAAAAATACCACAATATTTCACAATGACAGTTACATTGTTTCCCCCAAAAGGTAACTTCCTTGTGTTGGACATTGTCAGTTCAGACTTAACTTCACCTTTTTGTATAGGATTTTTGCTATTTAAAAGCTAAAATACGGTTGTGGATTATGGATATTTGTTTTTTGTCTCTACTCTAATCATGATGAATTCATATCAAAGAACTCTTCTGTTTCAGAGTTGGACAGCGGAGTGTGCAAATGCTTATGACATTTAAGAACTGTTGTCTCACAGGGACCCAGGTTCGAGTCTGCCAAAAGAATAAAAATAAAACAAAATTATAAAGTTATATAAAAAGAACTCTTCTGCTCTATCAGCAGAACTGGCTACACTACAGATCATAAAACATGGTCCAGCAAAAGATCAAACCATTGCAGCAAAAGTCCTACTTGCCAAACGGCTTCAACACAGAGTAATGGCTATGGCATTCTTGTAAAAATGCATTAGTCATTTCTCAGGAGCAGGGCAGGACTACATGTGTGCTGCCAATCACATGTCATCTTACTCCATACGCTGAACTCTATTTCGGCATGCAACTTCTGTTTAAATGGGTAGTAGCATAACATGTCCATGAGCTTTTTGAATCACATACATTTTTCCGTTAAAATGTATAGGAATGTATAGAAGGTAAAGTGTATATGTTAGGTGCTGTGACTAGATTTTCGTGATGTTTTTCACAATTTTTACACTGCTTTATTTTAAGTACAACTATTTAATACAAAAGAAATAGCGAAGCGCTGTTTAAAATAGTTTTATATGGAGTACAACATGACAAACCACAGGACAATGTTACCTAAATGTTTAGGGTTTGGTGTCCTTTCAATACTGAGAACTGCCTCTGTTTTATCTGGTGGTTTCTGATGCAAATTGTTTCATAAACAAATCATGTACGCATCAGGTTCTACGGTGACCAAGTTAAACGATGGTGTCATTTGTACAGCGTTGTTTGCTTTAGAGTTTATAGATGTGCAATCTTCAAGTGTCTATAAAATGTCAAGCATCCTATAACAGTCAGAAGTATGAACACACTTGACTGAATTTATGTTTGTCATGATCTTAAAAAAAAACCTTTTGATTTAAACGCTTATGCTGAAATGCTTGAAATTAGTTTTGCAAACAAATATAAACTGTACCTACATATGACATTTATTTACACAACTAAAATTGTTTATGAAAATGTATATCTTTTGAAATGGATAAGTTGGACCGATTGTGAAGGAAAAGCAGCCAACAAGTGTCCAACATGAATAGGAACTCATTCAATCCTGTTTGTTTTGACTTGTTTTACTTTTTTGGTCACATAATTTCACAGTTTAATGGTTTTAATGGCTTATAAAAATACAGAACGAGTAGGGTGTCTTCAAACTTTTGACAGTATTTCTACATTTCAAAACTATACTTTAAAGTAGTATTTACGCAGCAAAAAAACCAACAACAAAAAAAAAAAAAAAAAAAAAACATTATACTTTCTGTACTTTGCCTGACCAAATGTGCTCCAGCTGTAAAGTTACTGAACACATGCACACCGACAAAACGTAAAAATCCCTATGGCACTGCCTGAGAGGGAAAACCATTCAGATGGAAAGTAAAATTTATTGTGCCTGTCATCATGTGACTTTGTTTGGCTATTCTGCACTACCGCCCTCCTTTTCAATGGGTGCTTTGGTAGCAGATATATCGCTTGCCAGCGCCACCCATCTTGCTAGCAACCAACTAAAGACAGAAAGCAAGCTCCGATGTCTCTCTTTCTCTCAATACCTCAATCTCTCTGCCTCTCTTTTGCTCTCAATTTCTCTCTCTCATTCCGCTTCATTAGCTGCAGACAGCAGTGGGGGCGATTTTGGCAGTGTCCAGCCCAGGACACATTCTCTCCTCACACTGTCATGGGTGTCAAAGACCTATTTTTCTGCGAAGGCCTTTGCGTCAGCTGCCAGAACTGCCCTTTTGAGTGGACACCCCAAAAAGAGCAAATTCTACATTCCAGTCAGCATCCAGTCCACTTCTTCATCAATTAACAGAACACTTGGTTCAATATCGGCTTCGGCTTTCTCTAACTGGGCTCATATTACCGTCAGATTTTACAGCCAAAGCATTCTTGAACTCGAGAGGTTATCAGTGCTGATGTTTGTAGGTTAGTAATGCTAGCATGCTTAGTGTGCATCTCTGGGGTTATTGTGCTCATGAATATGACTGGGTTTCATAGCATCTTTAAACCTGACTAAGTCTGAAACCCCTTTGAGCTTCTTACCAGGGTCTGAAACAAAGCCAGTGGACATCTGCTCAACCTGCCTTCTGTTGAACATATGACCTTTCAGTGGCACTACAAAACATATATAATGATAGGAATAAAAGTAATCATTTTCTTAAAAGCAACAATTTAAAGAGAAAGAATTGCACGTAAAAAAATATACTGTATATATAACACACGCAAAAGTATTGAATTTGTGGCCGTCCACCAGCCTGACCCAGCCAAACTTATGATAGCTAAAATCGATATAGCCGCTATTTATATATCGATATAGCCCTAGAAAGCAATATTAGCCTATTTGATAGTTTTATTTTAAGATAACTTTAAGAACACCCTAAATACATATCAAAATGTAAGATGAATGACTGCAATTATGGATTAAAATGCTATATGGTCCTATATCAAATTGCATATTTACATGGCTTTTCTCTAGTTGAATGAATTACGAATTATGTCACTTAATGGAGTGTATGCTGTGTCTATAGGCCTACTGTGAAGAGCTGATCCAAGCTTTGACCTTTTGAAGCCCTTTCGGCCTCAGATTTTCCAAATCGATAAAGTCGCATTGATTGGAGAACCCAAGTGTTGAGTTCAACAACTAACGTACTAACAGACCTAATAATAATAATAATAATAATAATAATAACAGCAGCAGCATATAAACAATTGTTATCATTTATTGATTCATTAATTAATTTAGCTATCTTTTGCTGTTGTTGTTACAGTATATCAGTGGGACATTAAAACAGTCGGCTACATTTCAGTGTAAATGCATGTGTGTTTTTAAAATAAGTGGATTTAGTGACCTTAGCGTTGAATTCTGTGGCAGAGAGCGTCCTTTTCTAAATATACAGTACAAATGCAGAGTTTTGCTTACAGGATCCCGTTCACCCCTGGCCGTTCTTCAAACTCAAGTCGCAGCTCTTCTGCAGCAAATGTGCCCTGTAATTATTCTCTTATGTTTCATGTCAATGCTCTTTACCCCCAAAATGACCAGAGTCTGTTATTTCGTAAATAAAGGATATATTCTGCGTTTACCTTTGAATTACCCCTGTCAATGGGACATAAAGAGGGCAGAATGCACGGACTCAGGACGTTTAAGTGCTTTTTCGATTGCATTCAAATTAGAGCATGTAAGGCAGAACATGTAGAAGAAAGTCAAGAGATGTCAGTATTTTAGCACCATGATTTATGAGGTCAAATGGCCCGCGCATTCTTACAGTTTAGACTGTTCAGTTCAGCTGATGCGAAGGCCTATTTTACAATCCTTAGATTACCTTAGATAACTCAGAGTCAGTATTTATAGGCTTTTTTTTTTTTTTTAATACAAGTAGGTGCTAAAATAATAATAATAATAATAATAATAATAATAATAATAATAATAATAATAATACAATTATAAATAGGTCAAAATATATGGTGAGAATTAAAAGCAGGCCTTTAAAATACACTAAATGGACAAGGAAAGAGGGAAACACGCAAAGAAAGTGAAGATTGAATGCTTAACTAAAATTTTTAAAATGCAATATATTAAAGTATGGATATGAATCAAATAAAAATCAAAATAAATAAATAAATACATAAAAGCATAACAGTTACTTTTATGTATGTTTGATAGTTTCAGTGGGCACTATAAAATCTGAAAAAGCAGTCTGTCTGTCGCTCCATCAGAAAACTGTAAATACTGTAAATAGTTCATATTCTCTTTAGAAATTTAAGCACAATTAAAAATGCGTCGCAATTCAAACCGAAACAACATCGAGTCCAACTATTGTTAGTCGCTTAATAAGTTAGTTATTACATTATTATCACTTATAACACTTACGCCAACAAGCATTATAATCATAATAGGCTACTTGGATCAAGTCAACTGGAGAGTTCGTTATTTGCGAATTGTCGGATAAAATATAGTAGCCTATAAACAGAGGCCCGTGTTTCCCTAGAAATAATCACACCAATTTTTCTGAGAAGTTGCTGGACATGAACATAAACCAACGAGAAATACTGGTAAAGAAAAGTTTTGATAATATGCCTAGTTTATACCATGATTTTGCGGTAAATAAAAATAAATAAAAAAATAAATAAAAAATAAATAAAAAAATTACAAATTGTTTCAACAAGACCCCAAACAGGCTAACATCCATCCAGTTCAATTGAAATATATATATATATATATATATATATATATATATATATGCGTTGTCAAATGGGTATTATAGCCATCTATGACTATACGGCATAGGCAATTACCCACAATTGTATTTATTTATTTATTTAATCATTAAAAAAGTGTTGTTTTAACGGAGCTATCTTGATGACACCAAAAAAAATAAAAAATAAAAATAAAAATAAAAATAAATAAAAAAGGACTGCATTACAATAAGCATTCATGGATGTTTACGATTTCATGCTTCAATTTTTTAGCTTAAAAAAAAAAAAAAAAAAAAAACAATAATAATAATAATAAAAAAATAGCAGCAATGAAATAAATCGACATTGTTGTTCTCTCTTAAAATCTATTACCCTACAGCGCTCTCTCATTTTCATTTTTATTGGTGTCAATAGGTCTCGAGGTCTACTGGGGGTCCAGACCTCGAATAATTAATTGAATCAAACGCAACTATTTGAGCCATTATAAAATCAGTCAAGTCGCAAACACAGACCAAAAACTGTTTTTGCCATCATTGCCCAACAATATACCCGACGTAAGACCAACCTACAGGTTTTAGACACAAATGCGCAAATAAAACGCTGGTCTTGCTCGATTTGCGCGTTAGTCAAACTGCTTCAGCGCCATAATAATAATAATAATAAATAAATAAATAAATAAATACTCTCAAAACTGCTGAAATTACACACCGACCGTGTCTTTTTATGATAGCCTGGATTTGTGACTGACATGGAGAATGTTGAAGTGGGACTCCCTGTAGGGACATTTCCTTTAGGAGAGACAAAAACGATTGTCTTGGTGAAGGAAAATAAACAACAATTAGCTGGCAGAAGTTTTGCATGTGTATTGGTGTCAACTGATGCTTAGAATGATTCTAATGTGCTTTTAGAAGTATCAGACCAGGCGCATGCCGCTGCATTAATTCTAACGCATAAACTTCAACCTAAACACTCACTGTAATTCACGGTGTCCAAAGCGCATCTTCTATGGGTGCGCATCAATACACATCGACCCGTGACGCGCGTCCCTGACTCTTTTTTGAGCTGATAAACACTGTGCGTCAAAACCTCTTGAAAATAGGTGTGATGAAATCATATTTCGTATCTTACCTTCTACAGCCGAGGACAGAGGCAGCAAAAAGCTGCATAAAAACAGCAAATAATCCATCGTCATAAACCAAAGACTTCGGACATGAAAGTGGGGCTCCAGAAGGAGATGGTAAAATCCAGACACCCTCTTCTCCAACTTCAGATCTCTTCTTCTTCTCAGCTCTATTTCCATAAACCACAAACCTCTCAACATACAGATAATTTCTTGTTGCGTTTATGTACTCCAACAACTGATGTGCAAAATATCTAAAGCAGCATTGCAGGTTTAGAACTCCTCCACTAGGTATAACTCCTTATTTTACATTAGCAGAGAACATGTGTGTCCGTTTATAGATGTTGCACAGTGAAATTCCTATACGGCGAGTAGTTGTTTAAATGTCAATCCCATCTCAAGTAACATTTGGTTGTAGTCCGAAAATAAAGCGCGTCCCAGTGTAAGTCCTGTTAAATTACCTTATAGTGGCTTTAGGCGTAAAATCCCTGAGCGAATTTCAACATCTGAGCGCCGATCGTTGCTGCTCCTGCTCCTGCCTTTCCATGTGCGCTGGAAAGAAGATCGGCTGCTCTGAAACCAAGAAAGAGTAAAAGAGGGAGAGAGAAAGGCAGTAGTGGGAGGAGTTTTACTCAAACTCAGCCGCCAGTCATTCTATGGTCCCTCCCTCCCACAAACTGTCTGGCGCAGTGGACAGGGTGAGAGCGCCCCTATGCGGGATTGAAATCTTGAAGTTATCCTCTCAACACTCTCTAATGGAGTCGGAGTACACAAACATATAAAAGAATACATCTTGTTTTGGTAGCATTTCACATTACAGTGTATGTTACAACATTATTACAGTATTATAAATGTTTAATTAATAGTAATAACTACAATGTCTTGTAATTGAAATGTTCCACACAATAATTGCACATTAAGTACAAGTTGTTCGTTTGTATTACTCAGTACCTAAATACATAATTATACTTTTATTTATTTATTTATTTATTATTTATTTATTTATTTATTTATTTTATTTTATTTTCTGGTTGCAAAATGTATCAAGATTGAAAAATCCCTTCAACACTCTCTAATGGAGTCAGCGTACACAAACATACAAAAGAATGCATCCTGTTTTGGTAGCACTTCACATTACAGTGTATGTTACAACATTATTACAGTATTATAAATGTTTAATTAATAGTAATAATAACAATAATGTTTTGTAATTGAAACGTTCCACACAATAATTACACATTATGTACAAGTTGTTTGTTTGTATTACTCAGTACCTAAATACATAATTATACTTTTATTTATTTATTTATTTATTTATATAGTATTATTATAATGTATTTATTTGTTTTTTTTATTTCTATTTTTTATTTTTATTTTTCTGGTTGCAAAATGTATCAAGATTGAAAAATCCCCTCAACACTCTCTAATGGAGTCAGCCTACACAAACACATAAAAGAATACATCTTGTTTTGGTAACACTTCACATTACAGTGTATGTTACAGTATTACTGCAGTATTATAAATGTCTAATTAATAGTAATAGCAACAATAATGGCATGTAATTGAAAGATGTTCCACAAAATAATTACACAGCAAGTACAAGTTGTTCGTTTGTATTACTAAATAACTAAATACATAATTATACTACTTTTTTTTATTTTATTTATTTTTTTTTGGTTGCAAAGTGTATCAGGTTTGAAATATCCCCTCAACACTCTCTAATGAAGTCAGCGTACACAAACATACAAAAGAATACATCTTGTTTTTGTAACACTTCACATTACAGTATATGTTACAGTATTATAAATGTCTAATTAATAGTAATAGCAACAATAAAGGAGCGTAATTGAAAGATGTTCCAGAAAATAATTACACAGTAAGTACAAGTTGTTCATTTGTATTACTAAATAACTAAATACATAATTATACTTTTTCTGGTCGCAAAGTGTGTCAAGAATGAAAAAAAAAATGATTTTTTTTTTTTATTATTATTAAGTATAGATGGAGTAACATAATCTGTGTGTAATGGAAGGTTGTTTTTATTTATTTATTTATTTATTTATTTATTTTTTTTAAGGAGTGAGGGGGCCTTTTACCTCACACTTGGGGTAAAAGGCTTGTAGATATAGGGTTAATAGTTAAAGGGCAAAGTTTATCAATTTATGCAAATATTATTTTTTTTTTTTTTTTTTTTTTTGCAAATTAAGATTATCCCTTTTCAAAATATCCATTTTAGAAAAGGATGCACAGCTTTTCATAATATCTCAAGTATTCCATCCACAAAATAATTTCCCTTGTGTTTGGATCAGTCAATGTGAGCCCACTTTGAATGTACTTCATGACAAATCTATTTCCCCCCACTTAAGAAAAAAAGTGTTTTATTGGGGCCTTTTGCCCCTGCAGCAATAGGGTTTTTTACCCCAAACATTACATTTCACTTATTGGGCATATGTTGAAAAAACTGATTTAAATTGGAGAGAGAGAGAGAGAGAGAGAGAGAGAGAGAGAGAGAGAGAGAGAGAGAGAGATGAATAAAGTGTTTTGTTTCAAAATAAATGTGAACATTTCAGGGATTGTGGTGTTTAGCCCTGTTGTGCCCTATTATTTCTTGTAACAATCACTGAATTTTGGAAGCTACTTTCAGAATGGTAAGCCAGTCCACAGACTAGTGAAACATTTAAGATTTGTCACACAGACCTGTCTGAATATGTTGCATATTTATTTTATTATTTATTTTATTTTATTTGTTTATAATGCGATGCTACTCTACATTCGATGCACCCTAGGAATAGTCAGTATAATATTTTTTATTGTTTTTTTATTTATTTTTTATTGGTAGCAAAAATAGCTCAGATAAAAGTCTTTAAAAGATTTTATAAGCAAATATGCATGTTATACACTACCAGTCAAAATTCTTAACACACTCAATTTATGTCTCTCTTCATCTTAAAAATCCTTCTAAAGGCATACAGTATGCTTAAATGCTTGCAATTATTAGACAAATATAAATGGTCAATATATGAATTCCTTTACAAAACTTAAACTTAATTTACGGCTACTTTGAAAGAAGCTAAAATACAAGATTGTTTAGTCCTACTCAAGATATGACTTAGCACAATAGTCTAATAATTTCCAACTTTATGGGTAAATTATAGACATGACATATTATGAATAATAAATGAGAATTGATCAAGCTAAAGCAAGTCATGGCTGTATATTTTACATAGCTTGTATGTTGTGCGTAGTAATGTGTATGCCATAATGAATATTATGTGAAAGGTATTAACCTCGTGAAAACACAAAGACGGTTGCCTGTGCTAAAAAAAAAAAAAAAAAAATGACACTATTACATATCAACATATCTAGGGTCATTTATGACCCTATACACTAATCAAGTAATTATTAAGTATATATATATATATATATATATATATATATATATATATATATATATATATACACAGACACTACCGGTCAAAAGTTTTGAAACACTTACTCATTCTTTATTATAATTTTTTTTTCTTCACATTTTAGAATAATAGTCAAGTCATCAAAACTATGGAACTATGGGAATTATGTTGTGACTAAACAAAATCCAAAATAAATCAAAACTGTGATATAGTTTAGCATCTTCAAAGTAGTCACCCTTTGCCTAGAATTTGCAGACATGTACTCTTGACATTTTCTCAACCAACTTCTTGAGGTATCACCCTGGGATGCTTTTTAAACAGTATTGAAGGAGTTCCTATCTATGTTGGGCACTTATTGGCTGCTTTTCTTTATTATTTGGTCCAAGTCATAAATTTCAAAAACTTTTTTTTTAATTACATTTTAGTTTTATAATGAAATAAATTAATATGGTGGCACAATTATATTTTTGTCTACAAAACTAATTTCAAACATTTAAGCATACGCCTTCAGATCAAAAGATTTTTAAGATCATGAGAAACATTTCAGTCAGTCAAAACTTTTGACCGGTTGTGTGTGTGTGTGTGTGTGTGTGTGTGTGTGTGTGTGTAGTGTGTGTGTGTGTGTGTGTGTGTATATATATATATATATATATATATATATATATATATATATATATATATATATGTATGTATTTATTTATTTTTTGCAATTTTGCCATTTAATAAATTTTATTTTATTTTTTTCAAAAATAAGGTCAAAGGGCGCACCTATATTGCTGTACGCATTATTATCGTAAATATAATTAATTTCAGATCATAAATTACTTTAAAAAAAAAATACTAACTAGAGCTGTGATGTTCATTAAAACTAAAGTATTTCAAAATCACTTTTGAATTACTTCTATAGTATTAATAGTGTTATAATATTAAACGTTTTGTATGGCTGTATGTGATTACTTCATTTAGATACAGTACATCTGGTATCATGCTAGGTGTTGTTCAACTAACAATGAACAAATATTTTTTACAGCATTATTTTTTGGTTAATGTTCATTTATAAATATACTATTGTTCTTGTTAGTTTATATTGCATTAACTAATTTAACACATACATACATGTAACATCATTTCTATCTATCTATCTATCCATCCATCCATCCATCCATCCATCCGGTGATAATTGTGGTTTGTGAATTTGTTTGTAACATGTTCATTCTATATTTTTATCTTTATTGTCAATTTCTTTTTTTTTTAAAGCCATATTACAAAATATACAATAAAAGAACAAATTAAATTCTGTGATTAAGCAACAAAAGCCTTTTTAAAATCACAAAAATGTAAGTGAGACTTTATAGAACAAGTCAAAGTCAAGCCAAGAGAGTGCAGAGCTCTACAGGATTATAGAGGTAATCAATCCAGAAAAAATAAACAATTCCACATTTCTGCCATATATTGGTTATTTGTAAGGCTGTCTGTGCTTGACTGCATAAAGACTCGATGGAGATTTGATTTACTATGTAGGCAGCCTTGTGTTTTAATGAAATCATATGTGTGATCAGAAAGAGAGTTGGATCATGAGATAAAGAATTAGCCTCACACTGAGCAAGTCTTCTAATAAGAATGTCTGTTAAAGTAAAAAAGTATGTGTGTGAAACCATAAATATGGGGTTGAGCTAAAACCATGACATAAATCTTTGCGGTCTATTTTGCATGAATGGAAAATTCTAGTTAATAGACTGCCTGTCTCATTTAGATTTGTGTTGTTTTGCAAATATTTGATCACTTGGTTATTTGTTGAACTGTTTATAAAAGTTAAATATTATTAGAGTTCCAATTTGGATTGTGATCTTTTACTTTGCTTTTTATTGTCTCAGTGAGCAGTAATATCTGTGCTTTATATGTTATCATCTTTTCTTGAAAAATCTACTATAGGTCTAACAGTTCTTTTGTTGAATGCCCAATGTGTGTTTTGAAAAAAACAGACTACACACCTGGCGTTCATTAAGAACTCAATAAGTAAAGTGTCAGACATTTTATTGCCATGTGGACATATGGAAATTTCTCAAACTTTCACCTTATCCTATTCCACTACTGGTGCATCTGCTTGTTCCTAGTGCCACCCGTCCAACTCAATCCCAATTTTGATGCTGGCATAAGCTCCTGGGTAAATGCTGTGAATAACAAAGGTGGTGCTCTATAGATTTTGAGATAAACTTCCATTTCCACCAACTAGGTGTTAATGCTGGAGCCAGTGCCCAATCTGGCCCCATTCCACAAGAATCCCTACCAAAGAAAAGGCAGTTCAGGCAAAAAAAATAAATAAAAAAGGCACTGCACTGGCCTGTAAACTTGTTGGTTTTGAACAAGGAACTGTTAACATCAGTGGCAGAGGTCGGGTTAATGTCTTCGTCCAAGTAAAGTTTTCATAACAACAATATTGGCCAGACTGATGCAGAACAAAACACTGTACACTGTAAATTACACTGTAAAAATGTCAACCCACTTAAATGTAAAACTTATGTTTAATTGCTGCCTTAAATTTTTGAGTAAACTCAAAGTGGTGCCAAAGTAAAAGTCTATAATCATTGAACCTTTTTGACCACTTTGAAATGAATTGACTGACATATAATCACTCAATTAACAGTGTATAATCAATGAAGCTGTCTACAATAGAAGTACCCGATGTGGCACAATGTGACGCACTGTCAGACGATGGAAACCCCGTTCCTATTTTTCACACACTGCACCACTAATAACATGGTCACACGGGAAGTCGACATGTTGCTGCTGAATGTTCTAATACCCAGACATTGACCTTATTGTGCCGAGTTACTTTCAAGCGGCATCTCCCATCAGCTATATTTGCATCGGTTCATGTGTGTTTACCTTCTCCTATTGTGCAACTGATAGCACATTGTGTCAGCAGCGTCAGAGACCTGGGTTCACGTCTCGCATTAAAAACCATGTGGTAATCGTGTATTCATAGTCGTGACGAGCATGACTCAGAGGTTCTATTTTTCCCTCTAAGATGACATTTTTACTCCACTAATGGTTATGTTTAGGGTTGGGGTTTGGGTTAGAGGGTAGAGTTAAGGTGCAGTCACACATACCTTTGCATGGCAAAATTCCGCAGGAGAAATACAGTCATCTCAATGGTAATCCACACAATCATGAATTTCACACCATGAATTTTGGTGACGAAGAATTTCCCCTCATGGATTTCGCTCAAGCTCAAGCTTAGTGAGTTGACAGGTGAATTTTGCCGCATTGACCAATGGGAAGTTGTTTGGTTGGGAAGTGACCTCTGTGTGGGTAGTGCTTCATATACAGCTACACTGAATATTCACAATGGACAAGGATAAGTTGAGTTTCTTTTCAACTTAAGTCTCACAGAGTATAAAGTACAACATTAAAAGAGGCAGCTTCAACAGTTATATTTTTGGTGGTTTCACACGAGCTCAATGTCTGCCAACGCCATCTTCCTTCGGCCATGGAATTTCGCCATGCAAAGGTATGTGTGACCGCACCTTTACAACTAAAAACAACTTGCTTTACAACTCGCTTTTGGCGCCACTCGGTAGACATTTCACTTGAAAACTGCAGCTCACACGTGCCCATATGTTCATCAACACTTCCCCTCAAATGTTTGTAAGTACAGACCGAATATAGCATAAGAAATGTTGACCTACTCTTTCCAAATTCACTGTGAGATCAGGCTGGTTCACCTAGCATAAATCTACAAATAGCCACTGATGCACAGCCAAGCAATTTTGTTTGAAATATTTAAAGACCATGTAAATACAACGTGCCATCACTTCAATTCCACTGTTGGCCATTGACGTTTCCTACAAATCCAGGTGCAAACAGAGTCTGGCTGTATTAGCACTGTAATATCAGTACAGTGGCTGTGGCTATTAAGAGCCGATCACCATAGGTCAACATCAACACACCTTCTAAGCCTCTGAGGAAGCGGGACATTAGAGGGCAAGGGGGAATTCACTTTCATTTCCAAATGCATTGCGGATACGATCACTCGTTATTATGGGATTGAGGTGATCCAAGGGTCAGGAAGCTTGATAAGTTTTCATCCTGAAAAGTACATTACATATATGGGTATTAAAAGCCCATCTGTCTTCAAGCCCCTTACGGTTGTGCTGATCTCATTTAATTAGTTTTATATTTTTTGTCATTTTTAGTATTATGGCAGGCCAATGGCGGAAAGCAATACTTGAAGTAGGGTTATTATACTTATGAATTTAGTTTTTATTTGTATTTTATTTTCATTTTGTCCTTTAAATTTTGTTTAGTTTTCATTAGATTTTACTTTTACTTTATGATCTTTAGTTCTAGTTTACATTGTTTTTTCAGTGTTCTCCATTTTCAGACCAGTTTTAATCTTTCCAAAATTAATTTTAAAGGAAAATTATAATCTTTTAACCCTCCACAAACTGGCCCATTTCACTTCCATTGTAAGTGCCTCACTGTAACTTGTAACTCACCCCTGTGTTGTTATAACGCTAAAGGACTTTCTTTTTTTTTTTCTTAACACAAAGGGAGAAATTGTGAAAAAATGTTGTGCTCAGTGATGTCATACAATGGCAGTTAATGGTGACCACCTCTTCAAGCTTCAAAAGAATGCAAAAGTATAATTTAGAAGTCTAATAAATTATTCCATGAGACTCATGATTGCTATGAAAGCATACGAAAAAACTTTGGTGAGAAACAAACCAAAATCGAATGTAGTACTTAGTGGAAATGTTCACTGACTGTTGATTTCCTGTGTGCATTCATGATAGAACACGAGAGCAACAGTGCAGCAACAGTTTCTATATTCGGCGCAATGCCGAATATAGAAAACAAGCGGTCAATAGAATGTACCGTCGATCATCACTGCTGGTTAGGACAAAAACTCAGATTAACATAGAAAATATACCTTTTATAGCATGTCGTTTGCCATCAGGTTAGGACACGGTGTGTCTGTGACTGCCTGTAGCCTCCTCTATGTTTCTGTTTGATTTCTGAGTACTCCGTTCAAAAAAATAAAGCTGGGCATAGAAATGCATAAATTCTTCGACTACAAACACTTCAGACATGTTTACTAAGTTCTGTTCTCTGTTTTGTGTGCAGCTGTGTTGTGTTCTGTTGTCGCTATCACTGTGGAGGACCTGTTTTTAGACAAACAAAACAAGTTTTCGCTTGAACACCCCAATTTTGCAAAGGGACTGCGTGAACTGTTGCTCTCGTGCCCTATTATGAACCCGCACAGGAGATCAACAGTCTGTGAACATTTTCACTAAATAATACATTAGATTTTGATTTGTTTCTCACAAAACCCTTTCATAACAATCATGAGCCTCATGAAATAATTTATTAGACTTCTGAATTACACTTTTGCATTCTTTTGAAGTAGTAGTAACCATAAACTGCCATTGTTTTACATCACTGAGCACAACACTTTTTCACAAGTTCTCCCTTTGTGTTAAGAAAAAGAAACAAAATCATGTAGGGTTTTAACAACACAGGGCTGAGTAAACAATGGCTGAATTTTCATTTTTGGGTGAATTACCCCTTTAAGCTAACAATTGCCACTTTTACAGTGTAGTTTTATCACTATCTAGTGTGATTTTCATGTTTAATAATGGTGGGTTGTAATGGTTTTAAATTTTGTATAATATACTTTGCATCAAAAATTAAACTAAAAGTGATTTGTGGTCATTTTTGTTTAATTTTAGTTCATTTTGGAGTCATGAAGATGTATTGTAGTTTCAGCTTGTATAAGTATGTTGTTTTTATTTCAGTTAACAAAACTTTTCTAATTTTCTTTAAGCGTTCATTAACAATTATAACAGTGAATTGAAACACCTTTGTGAAACACGCTCTTTAGTATTTACTGTAATGCACCTAGCCACAAATGTGTCTGGTTTGAATTTAGGGCAAGCTACTTCCAACATGGGTCCCCTACTGTTGTGCAGTGTGTGATCAAACCACCCATATTTCTCAGCTCAAGAACTCATGGGTAATGGAAACCAGAGTCATTGGTAATGTTTGGGCAGACCTGACATGTACAAAGCCCCTTGATCCCACTGATGTTTCTTGGAATCTTTCGAGTAGGGGGCTGTTGACTGATGCAAGTGCTGAAGAAGAGGGAATGTCGACATGACAAAACATGATCATTGTTCTTTGTCTCTAGGTGTCAGATTGTTTTTGGGGCCTCATGAATCTTCACAGCAAACACCTGAAGATATTGAGCAACGTTTATGAATGCAACCCAAATGTAGATAAAGTTATTTGAGGTTGCACGGTGGTAATTATACAACTTTTCCCAGAATGCATTGCCAAAATTCTAGTCAGATAAGTAGGTTACATTGAGAAGGAGGGCTCAGTGATTTCCTGTAGCTCAGCTCGTACAGCTTGCAATGCCAAGTCCATTGGTTGGATTCCCGGGGAAAACACCTACTGATAAAATAGATATATTTAATGCATTGTCGCTTTAATTAAAAAAGTCAGATAAATGCATAAATGTAAAATAACAATGAACTCAACAATGAGCCACTGATAAACCGTATAACTTCTCATAACTTAACCAGCAAGACTTCCTTGGACAACCAACTTCGCCAGAGAGCACATGCTGTTTGCTTCACTAGCAAAGCAGATGTCCTTGCTTGTTTCTCTCTGAACAACATATTAATGGACAAAATTATTTTTACCATATGTAAGGGATGATGAACAGTAAGCTGGTCATTATCACAAAATAAACCCAGAGTTCCAACACAAAGAGGTAGGGTTAAACCCTGAAGGGGTTTATTTTACGATAATGACCAGCTGACTGTATATTATTCCACTTATTACATGGCTACTTAAAAATAAATATTGATGTGATTTAAGAAACCAGTTGGCTGGAACAATGGCCAATGATAAAGTTTAGCTTCCATTAAACAAACATATTTGACTGTAGAAAGCCATGATTGACCAATCACAATCACATAAGCTGTGTAATAGAGTGCAGCATCATCCACGGTATTTTTCCTGTTCATTTTTTTTTTCAATAGAGTTTTGATAAAAATCAATTTTAAAAGAATTCTAAGTCATGAACGAAACCAAACAGTTCTGATGTTAATCACAAAATCATAAACTTTGATTTGAAGCAAAAAAAAAAAAAAAAAAAAAATGAAAATCGGACAAAAAGACAAAGGTACAAGACTGTGTACTTACTGTCTTTAATGAGGGAATGAACTACAATGACATAATCCAAATTTAAATGATGGAAAAATATAAAACTATTTAAAGTTGTTAATTAGAAGTTTAGAAAAAATATGTTTAAAAGTATTGCAAGGTACAATATTCAGATTATATTAAATATATAAGTAGTTTCAGAGTATAAGGAGACACTTATTTTTGCATCATTCACAGTGCACCATGCAAGTGGTAGCCACTGCAAAGCTCTTTTGGTGCACTTTGTTGGCCGTGTTTTTCTGATTGGTGGCTCTTGCTCTTCAGGATCATGGGTAGTGTAGTTCTTCACCAAGAATTGCGCTATTTCTAAAAAATAAAGTTAAAGTAACATGGATTTTGGCTTCAGCAGAAGCATATACCATCGATTAACAACCTTGTAGTTCACTGTAGGTCTATCTTAAATGGTTTATCATTTATTGTTAATAAAAAATAATGGGAAATTTTCTGCCAGAATCCAGCTGTAGCAATTTATAAGGAACCATATGTAGCATGGATTTATGTGAAAAGATCGACCTATTTTTATGGACATCTTTCTATTATTTCTACAAATACATGATTGGCATGACAAATGGTGTGCCACTCCATGCATATTGTGTAAGCTACATACATATTCTTTATTGAAAGATTTTTGGCTCCAATAGTCAGGGATTAAAATGGAACTATAGTTCATTTCAATTGTAGAATGTATGGCCTGTAAATCTTACTAAAGCGTGTCGTGACACAAGGCTTCAACTCAAGAAGGGGTAAGATTCCTTTAAGAGAATGTAATCCACACATACTCACACTCATACATGCACATACACATGTGCCCCTGTACACAAACACCAGCCCCATCATTGCCAAGAAAGCAATCAGAGAACCAGTCCTGTTTTGTGCTTCATACAGGTGCTTAAACAAATGAGACTGACAGAAAGTAATTAATCAGTTGTAAAATATTAAATGCTTCCAGCTGATAGATCTCTATAAAATAATAAATCTGAGATATACATACTGCCCTCAATCAACTTTTGTCAAAGTGCACAAGCCCTGCACTGTTGCAGAAAACAACTGCAATAGACAGTGACCGTTCGCTTTTTCAGCAGCCTTGATTCCAAAACTATTTCCCATTCATATTCTTCATAGGGTTTAAAATTAAAGTAAGAAAATAATAATGAAAAAGTAAGAAAATAATTATGAGTTCCAAGCCGTGAACCCAGCAAACTAGCTCTGAGATGAATCACAACATTACAAACTTTGATATAAAAAAATAAAAACAATGCCCAAGACTGTGTACTCAAATTGAACTACTTATCCTATATATGTCATTTCAGTTTAAGTATTAAACTATATATTGCAGGGTTATGTATGCACAATATGTAGATGAACAAATATATAAAGTAGTTTGGGAGTGTAGAAAGACGATTATGTCTTTGAGTGATTATTAAGAAACCTCTTAAGGTTATCCTGGTCCTATTTGACTACAAAATCAAAAGAAACAAATAAGAAATGAACTGTTGCATATATAAAATGAAGCCTATTCTTTACATTGTGACATTATTTTCATGACAGTTATGCAGATTGTAATCCTAAATTCACATTACCATGATTCCAAAAAAGAAAGATGGTCATATTCTTATTACAATTATGTATAAAAAAAAATACATTAAAAAAATAATTTGCTCAACAGCATCTTTTTTATGTTAATACAGTAAAAAAATAATAATACTGTGAAACGTTAATGAGAATGAAAACAATGGGAATACTAAAAGTAAAATGTCCGGAGGCATTGCAGTAATTAGAATCGGGGGGTAAAATGTGCTAAAGTGACCTGAAAACATTGTTATAATGCATCATATATTTATGGTTTAAAGTGTAGACATTATTTTTTTTATGCAATATATTATTATTATTATTATCATTATTATTTTGTACTGATTAAGAGTTAAACATGAACAGGACTTTTTCTTGACAGGTTCCGTGAGAATCGGAGTGGGAAGCCTGTGCTGAGCTCTTTTGCCATTGTTTCTGTCTCCGTTGTAACAGCGACTTTTCTGATTGGTGGATCTCACTTAAGGATTATGGGTAGTGTAGTGCTTCATCGTGAATTTGGCTTTTAAACACCTTTAAAAAAAATAAGCGTAAATCACTCAGACTTGTGGCTTCTACATGAGCATATATTATCACACAGTGGCGCCTGCAGCTGTACTGCCATACGCACTGTGCGTACCATGAGAGAAATATTTACATAAATCATGAAATGTGTCCCGTATTTCTGTTGGCTGTTTAAAAGAACTAGCAATGCTCAATTTGCGAATGATTAATTATTTTTAGTCAGTTCTTTTCAGTGAATTGGCCAAACGGGCTTGCAAAACGGTCTTAATAGATTCGTGATTCAGTACAATTCATTCGGAGCGCTCTCTCACTGAATCATTTGGGGCAGTTTCTCACACAGTAAAACAGTATCGGGATATTTACGAATACAGAGAACAAACAGCACTGCATACAGTGGAAACTTACCTACAATCAAAGGAAACAAAAGGCTGTCTTTTTGAGAGGTAACTTTGAGAAACTTCAGCTGTGCTGTGGCATGTGAACAAGGGGCTGTTCAAACTGAACATGTTTTTGCGTCCGCTCGTGCTGTTTTTCAATCGTTTTCCAAGTAAACATTCGTTAGATGGATGTCTTTTGACAACTGCGTCAAATTTTTACTGTGTTTTTAGCATCTCTCACGGGAGCGCTACATTTTCAGACGCTTTCAAGTTGAAAAGTTTTGCTTTTTTAGCACGAAAACGCGTCTATCTGAATGGTTACTGGAAGAAATGCTTTAGCCAATAGTCACATGAATGCTACTCATACTCGAGAAAATAAAACAAATGCTTATCTCAAAGTCACCAGAATTGAATGCTTTGGTGTTGCTTACAGTAAATAATAAAGAGCGTGTTTCACAAAGGTGTTTCAATTCAGTGTTATAATTGTTAATGAACACTTAAATTTTTTTTTTTAAAGTTTTCTTAACTGAAATAAAAACAATATACTTGTACAAGCTGAAACTACAATACATCTTCATGACTCCAAAAAAAAAAAAAAAAACCTTCAGGGGTGGCATGCCCCCAGACCCCACTAAATATAAGGTTTATTAGGCAGATTTCTGAGCGTACCCTCAGATTAAATCCTGCATGCGCCCCTGTTCCCTATCAGTCACTCACTCGACATTGTGTCAATGGGAATTGGCGAGTGGAATTTGCATGCCACTCCCCGGACATACGGGTATAAAAGGAGCTGGCTTGCAACCACTCATTCAGATCTTTTCTTCGGAGCCGAGTGGATGTGTTTCAGTGAGCTGAATTCCTCCAGCAATCCATTCACCTCAAAAGCTGTTGGATTTACAGTGCATTACAGCGGTTTCTCCCCCTGTTGCACCGGTGGTGTGCAGAGAATGCCCCTAGGTGCTTCAGCAGCTAAAAGAGTATTTTCTTCCTAATGAAAGAGTAGATTTTCCTACTAAAAGAGTGGCACAGACGGAGCGTCTTTTTAAAGATGCCTTTCCATCTGTGTATAATTCCTGGTTGCGGTCGCTATCTCTCCACTTCTGACGGCCACAATCGCTGTCTCACGTGCTTGGGCACTGCCCACGCAGAGACATAGTTCGTATATGGGTCATGTCCTCATTGCGAGAACATGACCATGGCAACATTGCGGTCGCGGCTAACCTTCATCAGAGGGAAAGCCACCCCAGCAGCTCCCTGCCTCGGTCCTTCTACCTACGGGTATGAGGCCATGGCAGTTAGCACTGGGGGCAATTTGGGGACCTCAATGGGAGCTTCTCCACTGGGACACCCCCCCCCCCGTGGACCTCCCATTCCCCAATATGCTCGTGTGCCCCGGTCAAGTTCTGGGACGAGACCACCGGCTCGTCTCAGGGTGATTTCACAATCTCATTCGGGGCACAATTGCACCTACACCAGGACGGTTGCGACAGGCTGCGAGGACGATTTCCCTCCTCCCCCATCCCGGACCGGTCCTATGGTGGATATACGGAGCCAGGTAAATGATTTGATGTCCCCAGGCTCAGCATGGCCACGAGTTCGGGGCTTGAGCCCCCCAACGTGTTGCCTCAGGCTCCGCCCCGCCGTGAGGCCCCACCCGCCAGTACGTCTGACGTGATTGTTCCCTTGGACCCCCTCGCCCGGAGCTTGGGGGCATGGCTTGCACTCCCCAACCCATCGCGGTGGCTGACCAGGATCGTCCGACTCGGCTATGTGATTCATTTCACCAGGCGTCCGCCCAGGTTCAACGGCGTCCGCTTCACCTCGGTGATGGGCGAAATCGCCTCTGCCTTGCATGCGGAGATCGTGCCTCTTCTACGGAAGGACGCAATAGAGCCTGTCCCTCCTGCCGAGATGAAGAAGGGGTTTTACAGCCCCTACATCGTACCAAAGAAAGGCGGTGGGTTGCGGCCAATCTTGGACCTGCGAGTACTGAACCGGGCCTTGCACAGACACCCCGTTCAAGATGCTGACGCAAAAACGCATTTTAGCGAGCATCCAGCATCAATATTGGTTCGCGGCGGTAGACCTAAAGGAAGCGTACTTCCACGTCTCGGTTTTACCTTGACACAGGCCTGTCCTGCGGTTTGCTTTTTGAGGGCCAGTTGTACCAGAACAAGGTCCTCCCCTTCGGTCTGTCCCTGTCACCTCATGCCTTCATGAAAGTCGCAGAGGCAGCCCTTGTCCCACTAAGGGAAATGGGCATCCACATCCTCAACTATCTCGACAACTGGCTGATTCTAGCTCACTCTCGGGATTTGTTGTGTGTGCACAGGGACTTGGTGCTCAGCCACCTCAGCTGGCTGGGGCTTCGGGTCAACTGGGAAAAGACCAAGCTCTCCCCGGTTCAGAGCATGTCTTTTCTCGGCATGGAGTTAGACTCAGTCTCTATAATGGCATGCTGCACGAACGAGCGTGCACAGTCGGTGCTGAACTGTCTGAAGGCGTTTCAGAGGCTCCTGTGGCATATGGTGTCCTCGGCAGAGGTCACGCTGCTTGGGTTGATGCATATGAGACTGCTTCAGCATTGGCTTCAGACTCGAGTCCCGAGATGGGCATGGCGCTGCAGGGCACATCGCTCCACCTGTTCAGCCCTTGGACAGACCTTGCATTTCTGCAGGCAGGGGTCCCCTTAGTGCAGGTGTCCAGGCACGTCGTGGTTACAACAGATGCCTCCAAGCGTGGTTGGGGCACCATTTGCAACGGGCGCACAGTCAGCGGCCCCTGGACAGGGCCATGACGGCGTTGGCATGTCAACTGCCTCGAGTTGCTGGCAGTATTGCTCGCCCTGCGGAGGCTTCGGCCGTTGATCCAGGACAAGCACACGTTGGTCCGGACGGACAACATGGCGACGGTAGCATGCATCAACCACCAAGGCACCGTGCGCTCTCGTCGCAACTTGCCTGCCGTCTCCTCCTCTGGAGTCTGCAGCGGCTCAAGTTGTTGCGAGCGCTATCGTGGCAGGTCACGCTCAGAGAAGTGGAAACTCCACCCCCAGGTGGTCCAGCTAATTTGGAGTCGATTCGGTCAAGCGCAGGTAGACCTGTTCGCTTCCCAGGAATCCTCCCACTGCCCGCTCTGGTATGCCCTGAATGAGGCTCCCCTCGGCACAAATGCACTGGCACACAGCTGGCCCCAGGGGCTACACAAGTATGCATTCCCCCAATGAGCCACCTTGCACAGATGCGGAGGGAGGACGAGGAGCAAGTCGTCCTAGTAGCACCTTATTGGCCCAGCCAGACTTGGTTCTTGGACCTCACACTCCTCATGACACTCAGGCTAGGGCTCCCCCTACGAGGCACCTGTATGCCTTGAAGTGGTGTCTGTTCGCTAAGTGGTGTTCTTCCCGACGCGAAGACCCCCACAGAAGTGCAGTCGGGTCAGTGATTTCCTTCCTGCAGGAGAGGCTTGAGAGGCAGCCGTCTCCCTCCACCTTGAAGGTGTACGTGGCCACTATAGCAGCGCACTATGATGCAGTTGACGGTAAGTCTCTTGGGAAGCACGACCTGGTCATAAGGTTCCTTAGAGGTGCGAGGAGGCTTCATCCTCCCAGACCACGTCTCGTCCCCTCATGGGACCTCTCCGTGGTCCTTCGGGGCCTACAGGGAGCTCCATTTGAGCTGCTGGAGTCAGTTGAGCTAAAGGCATTCTCATTGAAGACTACCCTCCTGATTTCGCTCACTTCCATTAAGAGGGTAGGGGAACTGCAGGCGTTCTCTATCGGCGACACGTGCCTGGAGTTCGGTCCGGGATGCTCTGACATGGTACTGAGACCCCGACCGGGCTATGTGCCCAAGGTTCCCACGACTCCGTTTCGGGATCAGGTGGTGAACCTGCAAGCGCTGCCCCCGGAGGAGGCAGACCCAGCCTTGTCATTGCCGTGTCCGGTGCCTGCTTTGCGCATCTATTTGGATCGCACACAGAGCTTTAGACGCTCTGAGCAGCTCTTTGTCTGCTTTGGAGGACAGCGGAAAGGGAGCGCTGTCTCCAAACGGAGGATCGCCCACTGGGTCATTGTCACCATCACTTTGGCATATCATGCCCAGGGTGTGCCACCCCCCTTGGGGCTATGAGCACACTCTACTAGGAGTGTGGTGGCCTCCTGGGCTCTGACCAATGGCACCTCTTTAGCAGACATCTGCAGAGCAGCGGGCTGGGCAACACCTAATACCTTTGCGAGGTTCTACAATCTCCGGGTTGAGCTGGTCTCATCCTGTGTGTTGTCAGGTATGAGCAGGTAAACAGAGGATCGCCCACTGGGTCATTGTCGCCATCACTTTGGCATATCACGCCCAGGGCGTGCCGCCCCCTTGGGGCTATGAGCACACTCTACTAGGAGTGTGACGGCCTCCTGGGCTCTGACCAATGGCATCTCTTTAGCAGACATCTGCAGAGCAGTGGGCTGGGCAACACCCAATACCTTCGCTAGGTTCTACAATCTCCGGGTTGAGCCGGTCTCATCCTGTGTGTTGTCAGGTATGAGCAGGTAAGTTGCGGGACAGCTGGCTGGGTATACTGCTTGTGCATAGTGCCTTTCCCCTCCCGGAGGCAAAGACGTGCTCTTTTTACCCCCAGTCGTGTTCATGAAGTCTTGGACCCTGGATGTCCTTCCTCCTTAGCCCTGTGGCAGGCGAGTTTACAGAGAAACTTGTTGCCAGCCCAGTACATGTGCTAGCTTGGCCCTGAACTGGGGTAGGTGCTCCACATGTGCTGGTTGACCATATGTAACCCCGTGTGATGTATCTTCCGTGAGACGGTTCCCCCGTTTGTGAACTCGTTTCTTCCTTGGGCAGAGGCCCCTCTGCCCCTAGTCGCCATGTTTGTAGAGCTCCTCCTCCCCCCCCCCCCCGGGTAGGACCTACCACAGGAACTTCTATACATGAGACACTGCCGACAAGACTTGGTAAGACCATGTGACATATTTCCACAAAATTTCCTCCCCCTCGGGCAGGGTGTGGTCTCTGTGGTGTTTTCCCCTTGGGAGTGACACCCCCCCAATGCGGACGCTATATGGCCCCCAGCTGAACGATTTTTCCTTTTGGGGAGAAGAAAGAGGCTGCGGGCGGGGCAGCTGGTTCCCATTTTTTGGGCAGTCGACTTGTCCCCGAGTTGCAGGGGACATACGACGCTCGTAAGAGCGTTGGGGGAGGTTACATGACGGCTGGGTGTGCTGGCTACGAGGCACACAATGGTCTGCCTGTCTCGCACCGCCAGTTCACGTAAGTTCAGCTAGTTGTGGCGTTTTGTATAGGGACCCCTAGTGTCACTACATCGACACAACGTCGAGTGAGTGACAGATGGGGAACATCCTGGTTACTTTCATAACCTCCATTACATGATGGAAGGAACGAGACGTTGTGTCCCTCCTGCCACAACACTGAACTACCTGCTGAAATGGCCGGGACCTTGTCTCGGCTCCTCAGCACAAAACCTGAATGAGTTGTTGCAAGCCAGCTCCTTTTATACCCGAAGTGGCATGCACATTCCCTACATCGACACAATGTCTCGTTCCCTCCATCAGGGAACTGAGGTTACGAAAGTAACCAGGACGTTATCACATAACAATCTCAGTAGTCACTGCAAGTCTATAAATGTTTATACCCTATTGTTAGAAAATTAATGGGATTTTTACCTTCATAAATTAACATATTTTTTGTGCTGCATGTGTTTATAGTTTGGTTTCACCTCTAACATTCAGATCACATGGTTGACACTATGAATAGAACTCTCAGTTGTGTGTGTTCATTCATGTCAGTGTTTGGCAGCATGTTGAGAAAGATCAACCTCACTTTTGGGCCATTGTGGCTTTTTAGTTTTCAGCCATCTCTTCTGTGGTACCTTGGGGAAGGTGTACCATTGCTGTGGATCCCACAATCGACAGGACAAGGGCATCTGGAGTTTCTCTTGGCCCCTAGGCTGAAATGTAAACACTCAGGATGCCTGGCGTCACCAAGAAAGCACCTAGTATTTCAAAGTGGATCCTGGCTGTGACGGTCAACAGGCGAGCTGAACTGCATTATAGGTTATTTTTCCCTGCCTGGTATTTTTAAACCTCACCTGGTACCTTGTTTAGTCTAAATTCTCTGTAATATACATAGTCAGATTACCACAGATGGAGACTTCCTGCTTTTGGTCTCTGGACAGATGCTGTCCCCATCATCTCAGGCAGGACAGGCTTGTAATCATCTCAAAACTCCCAGTTAATATGAAATTGCAACACATCACTGATATGCGTGGCTCACCCTGATAAGAAGAACTTAAAAAAAAAAAAAAAAAAAAAGGCTAAATACAAAATTAAATGCAAAACAGAAAACAAAGCAAAATAAAGTAAATCAAAGCAAGGAAACAAGTTAATATTCAAGAGCAACCCGTTACTGACATATAAGGTTAAGAACCTGCTAAGAATGCATTGCAACTCAAAAAAGCTAAATGCAAAATTAATTCCAAAACAAAAAACAAAGCAATGAAAGCCAAAAAAAAAAAAAAAAAAAAAAAAAAAAAGCAAAGCAAAAAGAAAATTTATAATAATAATAATAAAATAAAATATAGCAGCAATACAAAGCAAACGAAACATAAAACACAAAAGTATGGGAAGAAAAGCAAAAAATAAAAACAAAGCAAAGCAAGAAAAAAAAAAAGGCAAAGCAAAAAAAAAAAAACAACAAAAAAAAAAGATAAGCAAATAAATAAATAAATAAATAAACAAAGCAGCAAAACACACACACACACACACAAAAAAATAAGCGATACAAAGAAAAGCAAGGAAAGCATGGAAAGCAAATAAAAAAAAAAAAAGAAAAGAAAAAGAAACGACAGTTAATATTCAAGAGCAAACCGTCTATGACATATAAGGCTCACCAATTTCCATGCTACGCTATGCATTGCAACTTAAAAAAGCCAAATGCAAAATTAATTGCAAAACAAAACCAAAGCAGCAAAAAACAAACAAATAAACAAAACAAAAACAAATACAAAAAAAGAAAAAAGAAAACAAAACAGCAGTACAAAACAAAAGAAAAACTAAAAAACATAACAAAAGCAAAGCAGCAATACAAAAAAGCAATACAAAGCAAACAAAACATAAAACACTAAGCAATGCAAGGAAAGAAAAGCAAAAAAAAAATAAATAAATAAATAAAAAAAAAAGAGTAAAGCAAGGAAAACAAAACAAAGCAAAGCAAAAAAATAAATAAAAATAAATTTGCCAAATCACTGAAAAAAAATACAAAGCAAACAAAACACAATACAAAGCAAGGAAGGAAAAGCAATAAATAAATAAACAAAGCAATCAAAATAAAATACAAAAGATAATCTGCAATATTATAGTGTCAGTCAAGAAGAAAAAATGATCCTCAAATACAACAGTAAAAATGTTTGTCAATATATTTCTATATTGACAATATATATTTTATTGACAAATATTTTGTCAATAAAAAAAAAAAAAATAAATAAATAAAAAAATGTCTGATAGTACAATTATAAATGTTCTGGATACACAATTCACATAACAATTTATATTTTGAGGCCATTTTTTTTCATCCTTTGAATCGTCCACCAGTTAAAATTGACAAAAAGCCTCTGACACCACATTGTTTTAAATATCTATAACAATGTAAATACAATGTGCAACATTAATGCAAAACCTGCAACATCACACTGTGTCAGTCAGACAAAATACACCCGAGTAAAATGTTATGTCAAAATTTACATCATCCTCCCCAAAGATTGGGTTTATTTGTTGACTGAATTGAGCTGGTACATTTTAGGCCCATTTCATTCACATGATGTCACATGACAGATTGAACGGTTCTTTGTTTTGGCATTCTTCACAGTGACATGCAGCAAGTAAATACTGGGTTTCTTTCAGCGCGGCTCTGACACTTTCCATGCCCACCCATGACTAAATAAGCCGACCAGCGAGGCAAACCGCTCCACTGTGACATTACACAATTCCCAGTATCTTTCTCAGTGCCTAAACACGCTCTGGACATCTTACACACAGTCTTTATTCAAAGTTAGCTATTCAGATGTTTAACTGCTGCCAAGATAACAGTCATGACTTAAGATCTTTACTTGATTATGTGAATTACTTGATGCTCTATATAGGACATCACTTGAATATGGCCATTGTATTCCGTGGTATCTCTACAGTCAAGCACTGGCTGCCTGACTGTCTTAACCACAAAGAATACATTATTTTTTTTTTTAACAAAAAGAAGTCAGGACACACTAAGTGTTGCCCATTCACGATAAAATAAATTAGATTAGGTGTTCCTGTTGCTCAAGTTTTAGAGCATGTTGCTAACGAAGCCAAGGTTGTGGGTTTGATTCCCAGGGAACACTTCTATTGATAAAATGTAAACCACAAATTCACAGTTAGTTGCTTTAGATAAACACATCAACCGAATGCGTGAATAAGATTAGATTACGTTTTTTTGGTAAGGCTTTATAAAAAGCCTCTATACAGTGTGTTAACATTAGTTAATGTATTAGGTGAACAAAAATAGCATTTATTAATCATGGTTAATGTTCATTTATAAATATACTACTGGTTATTCTTAGTTCATGCAATTTATTAATATTTTAATCAAGATTAATAAATGTTATTAAAGTATTGTATGTTTTTAGTTCACGTAATCTATTGCTTTAACTGATGTTCACATATATTCACATAGACAACATTGTTAATATGTAATACAATGTTAATATGTATTAGTATAAACTGTATAATAATTAAGCAATATCAATAAATGTTGTTTAAGTATTGTTAATTATTTGTAACTAAATGTTACCATACTGTAAACAACTTTTATTTTAAAAATGTATTAGTATATATAACAATTTACATTAACAATAATTAATAATTGTTGTTAAAGAATAAAGAAAACGGGTGCAACACTGTGTTGTGCACACGCCACTATGTTGGTCAAAAGAAAAATCCTACAAATAATGAACAAACTTAATCTAAAATGTAATTTTAGATATTTTATATGCTGTATTGAATTTCTTTCTTTTTCTTTTTCTTTTTTCTTTTTTGGTTTGAAACAATTGTTTTCTAAAAGTATTTGTAATGGTGTGAATCACAGTGGGGTGGGGTGGGGTCTGACCCCCAAATTAAAGCTTGGGCCCCTGAAAGAATGTCAAAGTGAAAATACATATGTACCTAAGAGTATACATTCTGTGTATTCTACCATGAGGGGTGTTTCCTTTCAGTTCCGTCTAAATTAATTTGGCAGTGTTATTTTAACCACCCCTAAAATGGGTCATACTATTGACATTGGTCCAATGTATTACAGTATGCATGAACAACTGAGTGTATTAACTGAACACAGGATATATCACAAGTATCTGGACAAGAAACATTTTCTTGAAATTTAAATATTGTAACATAAAAAATGTACTTGTTTTCCATGATTGCATTTGCCACACAGTTGAATGGAATGCATGAAACATGATCATTTTTGATGCATTTGTTTTCTTGAAAAGAATAACCCTGAAGCAATGACGGGAAAGACATAAGATGAGCCACCCACATATCACGACCAGAAAATTACCAATTAAAAATACTTTATTTGCATTTTTTATTATGTTTATTATTATTATAATATACTGTATATTTGTAAATGTTCAGGAGATTACAAGCTAAAACAGTTATTGGTTATCAAGGTCACTGTTTCTCCCCTAACTCCATCCCTCTCTCTTTTCATTGGATCAAATTAGAAAAAGGACAAACCGCTTCTCTGTGCTGGGGGCAAAGGTGTATCTATATTAAAACACACGGCAAATTGAATTCACAGTTGATGAAACAAATAGATTTTTTCATATTGAGTGTACTCAAATGAAACGAGATGGCCAGCTCGGGGCAAGAATCTGTCCCGTCTTTTAACATCGTGTTGTGCGAAATAATTAATGGCTGTTTATATTACAATCTTTGAAAGAGAAATGGTTTAACACCTAAAGCCCCAGAGGGCCAGATCCTTACCTATTACACGGTAGTAAGAAGCTATTTTACGTCAGAATGAATTGCAGCTTTAGTCTCAAATGACCTAGTAAAAACTAAACATCTGAGCATTGGCCTATTAATCTTGTTAGCAGATTCATCATGTATCAAACAACATTCTTAGTTAGGAGACTTTAAAAAAGTTTCAACACCTGATTCACATATCATTCCACTAGAGTCTTAACACATTTGCCGCAAAATTGCCACTAATTTCCCACTCATTATTTTCACATGCGAATGAGCATCCAATTTGCCGCAGATATTTGACAGAAGACTGCAGCTCTTCACCAGTAGTGGTGAACCTGCAGCAAACCTTCAGTGACAATTAAGTGTTTGCCGCAAAGCTCATTTGGATGTGAAAATAATAAGTGGCGAATTTGCCAGAACTCTTGATTTTTGAAAGGGTAGTCTCATAGTCCGTTCACCGATCATCTGGTGCATATTGTACATAAAACTACAAACCACCTACCTCTCATTTATATCATGGTTAAATGTCTACTGAAAGATTACAATTTTAAATTTAATGGCCAGCTGTAGACTGATTCAAACGCTTGTGTGTGAAATTACCATATCTCATGGTTTGCAACCCCAAATTTGCAGTACAACCTTGCCTCACACATAGGTCTTAGTGATCTCACAGCTAATTTTAAAATTACTAAGCTCCTCCAAGTCACCCAGAAAGCAGCTTGGCTCTTAACTAAGTGCTCAACAGCCAGTCAGTTGCCCAGTTTCGGATGTCATGGTTTTGACTCTGTTGCTCGATGGGCACCAGTGCCGAGAGATAAACCTTCAGGCTTTGCTCAGGGGAAGGAACACCCACATGGTGGGTGTGGGCAGATGAGGCAACATGTCTCCTGCTATTAGCCATATGGAGGGCCTCTGTCAGAATTTCACACCCTATTGATAGTTTCTCTGTCAGCTGTTCTCAAACTTTCATTAGTATAGCTCTTCCTCACCCTTCCTTTCCCTCTTGTCTGTTTGTACTTACATCTCCTCGGTGCTAACCAGTAAAAATGAGCCAGTCCAAAGACAGGGTGTGTAGTCATCAGGGTGTGCACTCTCACTGGTTCTCATCGCATGTCGAACCTCTCACTGGTTCTCATCGCATCTCTAACCTCTCATTTATCATAACACTATACCAATAAGTTTTGATGTTACTGATATAGCCACCACATTTGATTCAAGCGTTTTACTTTAATATATTTAGATTTTAGAGTGAATAACAACTTATATATTTAACCATGCTTCCAAAACAAAGGCACTTTCCTTCCACACAGAAATCCCAATTCCAATCTTACTTGGAAATCTTGTCATCCAATAGTTCATCTAAAAACGACATTGCCACAGTGACAGTTGTCCCTGTCCTCTCATTATACTTCCTGTACTTACAATATTAATTAAGAAGATATTAAAGTCACAATCTAATGAGCTCCCAACAGCCATTATTTCTCCACATTCCAATCGTCTGAGGTGGCCAAGCAAGAGATCTCATATCTCCAGCCTGATTGGGTGGGTGGTGTAGTCGGGGAATGAGAGAGATGAGATGGAGTGAAGTTGGTGGAGGGGATCTGAGTTAATTAGTGTAATCAGATTGTGGAAAGAGGGGGAGTGGCCGATGGGTGCACTGGGTGTCCCGTCCTTCAGCTTCGAGATCAACGTTTGCCTGTGGCATTAATTCCCCAAATTGAAAGGTGCCCGCTTGCAGGGGTTAAAATGGCACCCGCTTCCGATCCTCAGGACGAGCAAGTGAAATTGAATTTTGGTTGCAAGACTCCCAAGGCCCAGTCTTGATTGAATTTGCACCCACAAACATGATCTTGTGTAACTAGCAGGGAAAATGCAACCAATAATTGAGAGTGTGTTGAAATATTGGACTTAAGAATATTCCTTAATGAGAGATACTGTTATGTCTGCTTTTTAAAACAACCCAATTATATTATTATATAATAAATATAGCTCTGTTGAGAGTAGATAAAGAGTAGACTATAACTAGAAGAAAATGTGAGTTTTGCTTTCCTGTGCAAAAAGTTGTTTTAGGGTGTTTTTTTTTTTGTTTTGTTTTTGTTGTTTTTTTGGCCGATCACATAAAACAGTAATAGCACAACACTTTTCATCAAGCCACACGATTTGAGGTATCATTCAGTAACACAAACAGTGCAGGATGAGTTACGAACCAAAGTTTGATATTTACGGAATAATCCCTAACCCAAAGTTAGTAATAGTATTTCTCGCAATAGCAAATACTAATAATGTATAAGAAAATTAAATCAATGTCAAAAGTGTCAGACAGTAAATGTCGAAATAAAGAGAAATCAATAGTGATTATTATTCTGGTATTTGGTGGAGACACTTGCCAGTGGGCGAAAGATCAGGTAGTCTGTTTTTCTTCTCACGCACTCTAAGTTTAAAGGAAAGCGTGACCTAATTCCCTAACTGTTATTGTACACTAATCCTAATGTTATTCCCAGATCACATCCTCAGGGTATGAAGTAGGGTTTATTCTGATGGGCTGCCATTCTGTCTGTAAGTAATTGTAGCAGCACCTTGGGGGAACTCCATTAAAACACCATTGCATACCACTGTGTGCTAAAATGATTACCTGCAGTTTAGAGCCAACCTAATCAACACATCTTTAATACTGCTAAGGACAGGTTGAACTGTGGGAACTCTTGAGAATTGTTGAGGAAGAAATAAATAAACAAAGCGGCACTACTAACTCAACTACATTTTTCAGTAGTGTGACAGCAGCTCAACTGTTTTTAAAACAGTGCAGCTTTTTCAGGAACAAGCCTCATTTTCCAACAAGAAGTGGTAGAGCACGACAAAGCGCTACATTATTGTTTTTAGCATTGCATTGTATTGCACCAACTGCTTTACAGTCAAACGCAATGTCCTCCATTTCTCATATGTTGCATTGGAATGTCCATTTCATTCTAGTGAATGTGCTAGTTCCAACCAATAAAGAACCCCAATCCCCCCCCCCCCCCAAAAAAACCTTCACCGATTCAAGTCCCTGCACAGCATTTTAGGTATTCTTTTTCACAATGAAATATTCAACCGGTCTCGTAAGAAGTCTTAAAAAACTGTGTGAGATGGCGAAATCGTAAGAGATTGTACGAGTTGGCTTGTACCAAAATATGCAGCTTTTACTCTCATAGAGAAAAATAAACAAACCAACAACCAATGTTATTACCACGGAATATGTGTACCACAGAAAGAAAACATTGGGGTTTGGAAGAAGACTAGTGAAGTATATGGCATGTTAATGGTATGCGTACATCAGTCAGTTGTATTGCATGAATAAATATGGAATGAGTTACCAAATTTGAAACTCCATTTTTTGATTGGTTGGTCTCTATGGCAATAAAAGTCATACCTTTTTGTACAAGCCAAGTCATACAATATTTTACGGTTTTGCCATCTTGTACAAATCGAGTTTTCCTGAAATTATGGTGGAAATATTCAATCAAATTCTGTTATTCATCACAATGTTCCAGTCAGTAATATAAATTAGGGTATTTATACATTAGGGTAGCTAAGTTAAATGATTAAAGTTTGTTTAGTTGTTTTTAAGTGTAAATCTGTCTGTTCAAGATTACAGCTGTCACCTTAACTGAGTTTGTTCATTCATGCAAAACTGTCAATGTTTTTGTGCCAGAAAATAAGTATATGATTAAATTATATTTTATATAATGAGATAGTTATATGTTTAAAAAAGATGTGCCCCTTAAATAGACTTAAATAGTGTAGTTTCTTCATAGCTTGTTTTGATGCTAACTAATTTACTTAACTACAAGAAGGTTAGCTTGAGTAGCTTGAGCTTGTAGTTTAACTACTTTATTAGTAGCTTGTAGCCCAAGTCTCTTTTAAAGGAATAGTGAAATGAAAATGAATAGAAAAAAAAAAAGAAAATTCTCACCCTTATGCCATCTCAGATTTGTATGGCTTTCTTTCTTCTCTACTACACAAACAAAGATTTTTAGTAGAATAGCTTAGTTCTGCAGGTCAATACAATGCAAGTGAATGGGGTACAAAACTTTGAAGCTTAAAAATACACAAATTCAGCATTTAAAGTTATCCATAAGACTCCAGTTGTTTAAGCCATGTCTTCTGAAGTGATACAATCGGTTTTGGGTAAGAACAGGCCAAAAAAGAAAACAAATTTTCACTATAAACTGTGACATCAATAGTCTCCTTGGCGATCATGATTTAAAGCTCGATTACACTTGTTAGTGCCATCTGGCACTCTGCGCAATCGTCAAGTTCTATGAAGTGTAATCGAGCTTGAAATCATGATTATGCTTAGAGACTGCAATGGCAAAATGTACATTGAAAAAGGAGTTATGTTTTGGTCTGTTCTCACCCAAAACCGATTGGATCGCTTCAGAAGATTAAACCACTTGATATATGCTTTTTGGAGCTTCAAAGTTTTGGTCACCATTTACTTGCATTTTTTTTGGATCTATTGAGCTAAGATATTCTTCTAAAAATCTTTGTTTGTGTTCAGCAAAATAAAGAAAGCCATTCATATCTGGGATGGCATGAGGGTGAGTAAATGATGAGATAATTTTCATTTTGGGGGGAACCTTTAAGACAGTCCACTTGGCAGCCATCTTGGGATGGCTCCTGGGCAGCTATTTTCTAAACAAGCAGCATAAAAGTACAGCTCCTATGTACTTGAAAGACCAAAATCTCCAATACGGTTGGCCAAGATAACGATCAAATAACATATTTTAAATTAGCAATGATGTCATAAATTGTGCTACTTTAGCTTAGCTCATGCACAAAAATAAGCTATTTTTCAGACTGGCCCAGTTAATACACATTAACTGTGCATGCTTGAGTTACAGTAACTGACAGGCGGTGTCTGTATCTAAAAAGTGATAGGCTCTTTTACCCGTAAGGTGGGACTTTCTTTTCTACACCCGCCATGTTGGGTGTTTAACCATTCATTTTAACACAAGTTCTCTGTTTCGGATAGGGTTGCCAACTTCCTACCAGCCAAATAGGGGACATTCCAGCTTGAAATGAGACGCAGCACAACGGTCAAAGATGTCCACCTAGAGCTTGTTTACATAGGAAAACAATTGAAAAACAGCACGAATAGACACGTTCTGTGTGAACGGCCCCTAATGCACTCAAAATGAAAACTGCTTTAATACAACCACTAGGAAGAACCACATTTCTATCAATCTTTTCTTTTAATAAACACTTTTTTGCCAAAATAATGAAGCTGCATATAGAAAGACAATGTTTTTGTGTCAAGCATTTTTTCCCCCCAGTAATTTAGCTTAAGCGTTTTATGTTTTTAAAGCTCAGTGAACCGGATTTCCATTTAAAATTTGTCTCATCAGTGTGTAGACAGTATATAATGTGTTAAAAATAGTATTTATCACAAAATAAATAAATACAAAATAAAAAACTTTGGCCTTCCAGGGCCACTGTCTCTCAGTACAAGTCTTAGTACTGTTTTATGTAACCATTCATTATAATGGATTTTTATGGGAGAGAAAATGCTTAACATGAAATAGTGTATTTTTCCTTGGATCACAGTGTCGTTGTTTTGGAAGTAAACAGTGTTTATCAAAAGGGAAAATGTAAGAAATTAACTAAGCGTTTTAACTAAACTTCTACTGTATTTTTGAAGGCTACTAAAAATGCTGCCGTTTTCTTTTACTGTCATTTAGCTCCTTCCAGAATGAGCTCTAAAATGCAATGCAATGCAATATAATTTCAAGGATCATGCACTCGAATGCTATATGTTTGACAAAATTCTCCTGCTTATGACTGAATACATGACAGAAAACGTGCGCTGATTGTCATTGATCTTTCCCAAGCTGCTTCTGTCAAGTATTGCATCTGTGTAACGTTTGACAACCAATATCTCACACAACTCACCAAAAGTGTTTTTCAGGTCCATTTCTCTCGTTTTGTGAAATATTATCAGCAGGTTAAGAGTAAGAGATGCTCAAATACAGGACAAACAGCGTCCCGTATGGATTTCAAACAGAACACAATTTTGTTCCCTCAAATATTGGATGATTCTGTATTATACGGGACGGATGGCAACCATAGTTTCGGTGCTAAACAGTCTCTAAAGTAGCTTGGCAAGCTACTCTTTCAAAGTAGCTTCCCCAACAGTTCTCTATCCAGTGCCTGATAAGAAAACATACAAAATGTAAATACAACCTCTAATGTAATTGAAATTATATATCACCTATCAAATAATATCTTTAAAGCTATAATACATCAAATAAAATTTATTTTTGCAATTAGTTCGCAAGATAACCAGTTAGTCTGCTTCATTAACATGCTTCTATTTACCCCAAGTTACAATACGAACACTTCCTTCATCACTGAGATTAGATTTAGATTATAGTTTAGATCATTAGTTTTAGTCAGATAGTTTAGTTTTTGTTTTGTTTTGTTTTTTCTCTCATGTGTTATATATTTCACAAAAGTGTTTGAAAAGTGCAGTGGCACGATATTTATCTCGTCTTTCCTTCATGCAAATGGTCTCCTAGAGCTCCAGGTTGTGCACAACAAAGCTGGTCAACCAACAAGCAAATGACTAAAGGGCTAATCAGTCTCTGTCATAGCTTAGCAAACTAACATTTCAAAGTAGCTTCCCTAATACTGCTCTTGAGTTGAGGTTGCTGTATGCAGGGTTTGCTGGTCTATAGAGGGAGTTGAGGCACATGTAACAGTCATTTCTAAAAAAAATAAATAAAAAAAGGTGATATTATGGTTGGGTTTCTGTCTTAAAATTAAGACATTTCACACCCACTAGTTTGATTTGGCTCACTCAAGCATATCTCACTGTTACAAACAAATGCAATAAAACCCCACATATTGAAGCACCCATAAAATAAAATCATGTCCTTGGTGAATCTTATGAAAACTGACAAGAAATGTCCAGGCCATTTTTCCCAAGTTCTGGGGGGAGGGGTGCAAGGAAAATCTAGAGGGGTAATGCCCCCCGTTAGACCCCCTTAGACCTGGCCATGTGTAGCACTTGTAAAGAACTTGCATTTGGTACAGCTTCCTTTTTTATCCATGCACAATATAAGTAGGTCCGTTAAGAGGCCACTTTCCACATCAAATTGAATTTTTATTCAGGCTATTATTTATAAACCAAACAATACACCATTTTTAACACTTATAACTCAAAACAGTGAAGCCACTTATACACATGAGAATACTATTCTAACATTTCTGAGTCTTGATTTGAAATGTGGGCCTTTGGAAGTAGATTGCGATGCAATTTATCTTGTTGAGTGTCAGAAAGGACTGCCAATGACTGCCCTGAAAACAATGCCTTCAGTACTGTTAGAAACCACAGCAGATGGCTTTTCCCATAACCCAACTGAAATAACTATTCTTTTCCCATAACCTTGACCTGGAAAATGCAAATAAATAATGCACTTAAAGCTTTAATAATCACAACTGTTCTGAAAAATTTATATAGAGCAAAAAACTTGATCTACACACTTGACAGTCATTTAAATGTCCCTGTCTTAAAAACAGCAGAACGTCGAAGCTTCTAGTTTAAATGAACTGGGTTAAATGAGCTCAGTCTCATATAAAACTGCTCAAGTTCTAGGTGATGTCATAAATAGAATGATTAGAAGTGGTGCAATATGAATCTTTTTTCTAATAATTCACACTGAAGAGCCACAGAAATAGCTCAAATCACTCGAGGCCTCTGGTTTGAAGTGTTCTGCCTCTTCAAATTCTCCCACTTAATGCTTTTAGAAAAATATGAACTGTTAATGGTGAATAATCACCATGGCCTAATTACCACACAGTTTGCAACAATACTTTTCCACACAAACAGATGCAGAGCACTGATTTGGCCTTGTAGTACTTCCTGATCTGAAGTGTAGGGAAAACTGGGGCGATTGTAACAGTTTTTACATTTTCCTTAATAACTCAGACCACTACAAATTTACCTGCCATCTTTTGGAATAAGAAGTCAAAACAGTAATAGTACCATTAAATAAAATATATACATTGAGATATTGAATATCATAAATGTTAACTTTAATACAAGTAGTTCCCCCGTTCAGTGGCATGTCCAGACTAGGGTGGCCCAAGAAAGCACTGACTTATGCAGGGATGGCATGAAGTACGGGCGCGCGGACACACACACACACACACACACCTGAATAGCATTAATTTACTATTCACTCCAAGCAAACATGGCATTAATGTGAGACTTAGATTTCTCATGCAACTTAAAGCCACCATCTATGAACATTGCATTTTTCAATGTGAAAAGCCTGATTCTGAGGTGAAAACAGATTCTGACGCATTAGGCAGGGAGAAGGGTCTGCATGCATAACAGTAGGCTGAATCTTTCCTTTGTGAGTATTCAAGCCATGAATGCATGTTATACCACAATGGACTGAACAACCTTCTCTTCTCACCTTGGATGGTTTTTGGAAAAATCTTTAAATGAGGTTGAGTGGGACCTGCTGCTCTTGACTGTGAAATATCTGAAAGTGACAAAAGCATGAAAATCAGATCTTGCATTAAGTGTCATGTAAGTCACAGATGTGACTTACTGGGAATACAGATGAAAGAATTTAATGAAGTACAATATATTTTATATGAAAAATGAAATATTAAGGCATACCATGAGGTCCAGGTGGGGCAACAAGGGCTGCCACATCACTATCCCCACGTGACACTGCATGGCCTGCTGGCAATGCTGGATGGTTCTCATTGTCAGTATCATTTTTTGAATCTGAGAGTGGCTGACTTTACACACCTGAAACAATACAGGGATTTTAACAATTGTATACATTTATTTGTATGTCAAATTAGTCATATTTATCTTATTTAAACCTGTATTGATAAAAATTGGGCTTTGCCATGAATGACAGTATAAGCCACTTTATATAAGTGTAGCACAAGTGAAACATCCCCATCCCAAGTCAAAGCAGATAAAGTTTTAAAGAAGGCAAATTCATACATGCCCTGATGTGCAGGTGGAGCTGAAGGGCGTTCATCGCCAGTATCCTTGTCTGAGTCTACAAAAACACATAAGTTGTCATCAGAATGATAATAAAATCAGCCTTTTTCTAAGTAGGCTAAGTGGTATGTTACCCAACCCATATGACTAAAATGAAATAATGAGTATTGCACTTTTACACATATAATTGACTTGTTTCAACTTTAGTTTCAATGTCTGGAAATTAACCACAATGGCATTGATATTACCAATGTAAAGTACTTACTAAAGAGAAATCAGGATTTGACATACCCATGTGTACAGTTAAAGCTGGAGGCTACTGCTGTATATCCCTTCCAGTGTCAAGCTGGCTCTTATCCTCTCACTGGCTAGCACTGCTGGCTGCTCTGCTGTTTTGGATTTCTTTCTTTTGAATAATTCCTGAATGTTCTGATTTATTTTCATACTGTAATAGTCGCATGACACATCTCACTTTATATATTGCACAATAAATGTAATTATGTATGCATGAATGAATGTGACATGGAAAAATTACGTCTGATATATTGCGTTTTTTTCCGCATCATTGACATTAACCAAACAATGACGACAGGTTTGCTAGCAAGCATCATGGAAATCAAAAAAGACTTTTTAGCTTACTACAGCTAAAACTTTAACCGCTGGCACAGGATGTGTATCAAGTCTACTCACATCTTTCAGTAGCGACAAGTAAGTAGCGACTAGCAAGATAAGACCAGGCGTAACAAATGTAGCCCGGAATCCCGGAGACTTCTTGACATGTGGTTGACCAACCGCTTTTCTTCTTATTCGGTTGATTTATTGGCAGCTGGTACTCAACGATAACCGCCCTGCTCAAAATCAAAAACTTTCTCTGGATTTCTGGCAGGCTAGACACTACTCTGGTGTATTACAGTCGCTCAGGTTTAAGACTGAATTGCACCTATAAACGAAAGGTTGGTTACTCATCATACAGTTCAAATTAAAGTCCCGCCAGATAATGATCATTGTTTAGGATAACGGGATGGCACCTGGGGTGGCCAATCAGATTCCAGGGGTAACTTAGTTATAGTTAAATATTGAAATTCTATAGGTCCAGGACAAGAATAATTTTTTTTACTCTACACATAAAGGCATTTGAAAAGTACCAAAAAGACCCATCAAACTGACGTCCACATGAATGGCTGGACCCAGAGTTTCCCAGCAGAACATTGCCCAGACCATCACACTCCCTCCACTGGCTTGTCATCTTCCCACAGTGCATCCTGGTGCCATCACTTCCCCGAGTAAATGGCACACACATACACGGCCATCAACGTGATGTAAAAGAAAACATGATTCATCAGACCAGACAACCTTCTCCCACTGATCCAAGGTCCAGTTCCGACGCTCGTGTGCCTATTGTAGGCACTTTCGACAGTGGACAGGGGTCATCATGGGCACTCTGACTGGTCTGCAGCTACACAGCCCCATACACAGCAGGGTGCGACACATTCCTCCCGTAACCATCATTCAAATTTTATGTGACTTGTGCCACAATAGACCTTCTCTCAGTTCGGACCAGACATGATAATCTTCATTACCTTTGCGCATCAATGAGCCTTGGATGCCCAAAACCCTGTCACCGGTATGTGGTTTGAGCCTTGGGTGTCCAAAACCCTGTCGCCAGTATGTGGTTTGTCCCTCCTCGGACCACTGTTGGTAGGTACTCACCACTGCTGACTGGGAGCATCCCACAAGCCTTGCCGCTTCAGAGATGCTCTGACCCAGTCATCTGGCCATAACAATTTGGCCCTTGTCAAAGTCGCCCATTTCTCCCATTCTTCTGCCATGCAACATATCATGTCAAGTAATGGATAAATATGCACCAAAATACCATAGAGTTTGATTGAATGCATGGCCTTAAATGTAAAAAAAAAAAAAAAAAAAAAAAAAAAAAGAGCATTTTCCTCCCTTTTAAAAGTTGTTAAGCCTATTGATTTTGCTGTCAAATATGCACAATTATTTGATTACTTTAATTTTTTATTATTTGTATATAGCATTGTTTTTATTTATGACTCTATCAGATGTTGAGAACCACTACTTTATACAATATATGTTTTCTGGAGCTTTTTTATTATTTATTTTTATGCCAAACGACTTCAATAAGGATTTATTTTGTTGTTGTTAATACTGGACATCCACTTTCCCTTGAGAAACATGGGACAGAACTTAAATGACATTAATAGGGATCCTTAAAGGCATTCCCCCATTTCACTTTGGACTGTTTTGCATAGGATGTGATGGAGACCAACTGGGTTTTTACAGCCCCTGAACATGACTTCCTTCATTAAGTCACCTCTTTAGGGATCTACACTTCTTTAGACTTCTGAGCTTGTAAAGCAAAACCATTTGCACACTTAATTACATCTGTCTCAGTGCCACAATGCAGTAAAAAGATCTTTTCTCATCTTTTAGCAATGAGATGCTGTCTTGTCACGTCCGGCTTTTCCTGTCTCATTTCTGACGTTAATTACAGGGAGACGCCGGGTCCGCAAGGACCATTCTTAGAAATTTCCTAGGAATTGTATTACTTGTTAATTGTTTCATTCTATAAATCTTAATTTTGGTTGCACTCATTTAATCCCACTTTGCTTTCCAAAATTCAAAGCTCTTATTTTTGTGTTGCCATTTTTTATTTGGGTTAAATAAATGGGTTATTTTATTAGGTTATACAGTGGGGCCCATAAGTCTGAATCCACATTGAACAACAGGATTCGAAATCTAATTTAAGCTTGTAAATAAGTTTTAGGATTTATTTTATTTTTTAAACCAAACAATCATTATGAAGCAAAATGAAGAAGAAATATTTACCATTCTAATCTATATGTCACAATGTTAACCTCAGTCAACATTCACTTTTATTGTATGGAGGAAAAAAAAAAAAAAGCAATAAAAGTGAATTGGGACTGAGGCCTATATTCTGCATAACATGATGGCAGAATTTTCATTTTTGGATGAACTATTTTAAGATATCTTGTTCCAGATACACATACAATCAGATTGCACAGCTTTATAGTAAGCCAAAAACCTGAGCTGAAAAAATAGTGTAAGGTCTCTATATGTCTCACTATGCAGCTGTAGTGTGAATATCTATCTGCATTCAGGAAGTTCTTTCATCTGAGACTGAACCTGTGGTACGAAGATTTGCTCTTCAGGACAAATGGTTTGTGCTTGTTGTCATGGGGGCGTCACTCACTTCCTTGAAAGAGTGAAAACTGACAGCTAATGACTTGAAATGTAAACCCGACGCTTCCACACTAGTCTAGTAAATCTTTTTTGGGGGGAGAAAATGACTGTCTGACAGAGATGATGTTTGCATCCTTCCATATAGGCCTGTTAGATTAAATCTATATATCAAATGTCATAAAGGTTAGTGATTAATATATGCTAAATTAATAAAATAAAATAAAAAATAACTCACTCATTAAGGAAACTTAATGCTGATATATATATATATATATATATATATATATATATATATATATATATATATATATATATATATATATATATATTGTTTTTTTTCCACAGCTTATGAGATGGAGTTCTCATTTACAGGAAGTTTCATTTAAGTACAAAATCAACTTTTCACGGAACCCCTTAGAGGACAAGGACGTTTTGTTTTTTAGAAATAGTTTGGGTTCACTCTTAATTATTTTGGGTTCCCTTGCAATACAGTTGTGCTCAAAAGTTCGCATATCCTTGGAGAATTGGTAATATACAGTATGTACCATTTTTAAAGAAAACATGAGTAAGCAGGCAAAACACATTTCTTTTATTTGTTATGGGATTCATATTCAACTGTAGGTTATAACAGAATGGCACAATCATAAAACAAAACATGGCAACAAAGAAAAAAATGAAATGACCCCTGTTCAAAAGTCTGCATACCCTTAGTTCTTAATACTGTGTATTGCCCCCTTTAGCATCAATGACAGTGTGTAGTCTTTTGTAATAGTTGTCTATGAGGCCCCAAATTCTTGCAGGTGGTATAGCTGCACATGCGTCTTGGCAAAATGCCTCCAGGTCATGCAAAGTCTTTGGTCGTCTTGAGTGAACCGCACGTTTGAGACCTCCCCAGAGTGGCTCAATGAAATTAAGGTCAGGAGACTGTGATGGCCACTCCAGAACCTTCACCTTTTTCTGCTGTAACCAATGGAGGGTCAACTTGGCCTTGTGCTTAGGGTCATTGTCGTGCTGGAAAGTCCAAGAGCGTCCCATGCGCAGCTTTCGTGCAGAAGAATGCAAATTGTCTGCCAGTATTTTCTGATAACATGCTGCATTCATCTTGCCATCAATTTTCACAAGATTCCCCGTGCCTTTAGAGCTCACACACCCCCAAAACATCAGTGAGCCACCACCATGCTTCACAGTGGGGACGGTATTCTTTTCACTATAGGCCTTGTTGACCCCTCTCCAAACATAGCACTGTGGTTGTGACCATAAAGCTCTATTTTGGTCACATCACTCTAAATTACTGTGTGTCAGAAGCTGTGAGGCATGTCAAGGTGTTGTCGGGCATATTGTAACCAGGGTTTTTTGTGGCATTGGCGCAGTAAAGGCTTCTTTCTGGCAACTCAACCATGCAGCTCATTTTTGTTCAAGTATCGTTGTATTGTGCTCCTTGAAACAACCACACTGTCTTTTTCCAGAGCAGCCTGTATTTCTTCTGAGGTTACCTGTGGGTTTTTCTTTGTATCCCGAACAATTCTTCTAGCAATTGTGGCTGAAATCTTTCTTGGTCTACCTTGGCTTGGTATCAAGAGATCCCCAAATTTTCCACTTCTTAATAAGTGATTGAACAGTACTGACTGTCATTTTCAAGGCTTTGGAGATCTTTTTATATCATTTTCCATCTTTATAAAGCTCCATTACCTTGTTACGCAGGTCTTTTGACAGTTCTTTTCTGCTCCCCATGGCTCAGTATCTAGCCTGCTCAGTGCATCCACGTGAGAGCTAACAAACTCATTGACTATTTATACACAGACACTAACTGCAATTTAAAAAGCCACAGGTGTGGGAAATTAACCTTTAATTGCCATTTAAACCCGTGTGTGTCACCTTGTGTGTCTGTAACAAGGCCAAACATTCAAGGGTATGTAAACTTTTGATCAGGGCCATTTGGGTGATTTCTGTTATCAGTATGATTTAAAAAGGAGCCAAACAACAATTTGATAATAAATGGCTTCATATGATTACTATCCTTAAATAAAAGACTTGCATGATCAGTCATATTTTCAAAATCAATGCCAAAATTTCACAATTTCTGCGAGGGTATGTAAACTTTTGAGCACAACTGTACCTTAACTCAACCCAAAGAAAATTAACCATGGCTTTACTACAGTAGCCATTGTTGAAATATTATATTTGTAGTAAAAGTTGTATTTGTTAACATTAATGCATTATGAACTAATAATGAACAGTTGTATGTTTATTAACTAACATTAACATAGATTAATAAATGCTGTAAAACATATACAGCATATTGTTAATTATACGTTTTTGATACCTAATGCATTAACTAATTTCAGTGAATGCAACCTTATTGTAAAGTGTTACCATTATATTTTTAGGGGGTCTCCATTTGCCATGTAATCTCATTGCTGTTTAAGAGAAACAATTGATATTTTAAATAGATCTCCTTTACGATTTTTTTTCCCATGTTAAGTCGTAATTTTTATTTGTATAGCGCTTCTCACAACACGCATAATTTCAAAGCATCCTTACAGAAAATTATGCTTTAACAGAAGAAGCTGTAATATAATAATGTGTTCGAGTCATAATACTATCATGAAAGTTCTTACATATTTTACAAGGCTATTTCGTATGATTTCGTACGAGTTCGTTCGTATGAATTTGTATGATTTCATCACGTGCAAATGCCTGGATGTCTAATGCGGAAATAAACGTGATTTTCGCATACAAGGCGTTAATGACATGTTTATTAATATTATACCCTTACTCAAACCCCTTATCTAAACCTAACTGATCAGTAGAGTGTGTAAACATGATAGGAAGCTGTTGTGTGTGACAAAAGCAAGTAATTGTCGCATATTAGATGGAAACGATGTCCAGCGACGTCATTGGCTGTAGTTAAGGTATAGTACAGAGTCTTTGCAGACAGTCTATAATAAAACAGTGAACCAAGGCAGAAGGCACAAATCCATAAATGGTAACTTCCAAATTAACATGTGCCCAAACAGGTAACTTCAGCTTCAGACAAGGTCACAGGTGAGTCACGTTCATAAACAGAGGAGCAGGTTAGTATATCAAACACAAAGTATTTTCAGAGTTCTCAAAGTCACGTTTACTGAGCATTCAGAGAGGCTTGTAGTAAAACAGGTAAGTTTCAAACAGGTAAGTAGATATGCAGTAAACTCGGGTTTCACAAAGTCACTTATCTTGCATGTCTGGCACAGACTGTAGACAAACAGGTGAGATTAACACAGGTGAGTAGAAACACTGTGTTCTCAGAGTCACTTGTCTTGTATATCCAGAACAGATCATTGACAAACAGTTGAGGGTAACACAGGTGAGTAGATATGCCGTATTCACAGAATTCTCAGAGTAACTTATCTTGTATCTCCAGAACATATCATTGACAGTCAGGTAAGTAATAAACAGAGAAGCAGTATTCCACTGCGGTAGAGCAAAAGGGAAGTCCAAGGTACCTACAACAAGGCCAGGCACTGACTGAGTGTGAGAGTGAGACTTAAGTGCAAGTCTTAACAAGGTGATAAGCTGCAGGTGTGGGTGATTAAAACTCAGGCGAGTGAGAGTGGGTGACTGACGGTGAGGGAGAGTCCAGTGTGCTCGTGATAGAACCCCCCCCCCTCAAAGGGCGACTCCTGGTGCCCAAAGATTGGGGAGGCCAGGAGGACACAGATGATGGGGGAGGATCCAGGAGGACGATCAGGACGGATTGGCAGACAATCCAGTGGCCAGGGAGGAGTCTGTGGATGATCAGGAGACCAGGAAGGTGACAATTGGGCAAGGACTGGATAAGGAGGCCTAGGAGGCGGCCACAAAGCAGGGACAGGGTCAGGAGGCTGGGAAGATGGCCACAGAGCAGGGACGGGGTCAGGAGGCCTGGGATTTGGCCACAGAGCAGGGACGGGGTCAGGAGGCCTGGGATTTGGCCACAGAGCAGGGACGGGGTCAGGAGGCCTGGGATGCGGCCACAGGGCAGCGACTTGCGAAAGACCTCCGTGGTCATGAACATGGACAGAGACTGAGGAATGACCTCTGTGGTCGTGAACACGGGCAGAGACTGGGGAACGATCTCCATGGTCTTAAACATGGACAGAGACTCGGGAATGACCTCCGTGGTCATGAACATGGACAGAGACTGGGGAATGACCTCCATGGCCGTGGGCACAGGCAGAGACTGGGAAACGACCTCCGTGGTCGTGAACAGGGGCAGAGACTGGGAAACAACCTCCGTGGTCGTAAACATGGACAGAGACTCAGGAACGACCTCCGTGGTTGTAAACATGGACAGAGACTCAGGAACGACCTCCGTGGTCGTAAACGTGGACAGAGACTCAGGAACGACCTCCGTGGTCGTAAACGTGGACAGAGACTCAGGAACGACCACCGTGGTTGTAAACATGGACAGAGACTGGGGAGTAGGAGCCCTTCTTCTCCTCCTTTTCTTCCGGACAACTGGGAGCGTTATTACAGAAACGGTCGGGTCAACTGGCACTGGCTCTGGGATGGTCGAGACTACTGGCACTGGCTCTGGGATGTTCGAGGCTACTGGCTCGTTAACCGTGGCAGGCATAGGCACTGGCTCGTTAACCATGGCAGGCATGAGCACTGGCTAGTTAACAGTGGCATGCATGGGCACTGGCTAGTTAACCGTGGCAGACATGGGCACTGGCTAGTTAACCGTGGCAGACATGGGCACTGGCTAGTTAACCGTGGCAGACATGGGCACTGGCTAGTTAACCGTGGCAGGCATGGGCACTGGCTCGTTAACCGTGGCAGGCATGGGCACTGATAATTGGTGAGGAAGGGTCTTCATTGCAGTAATAAATGGGATAAACTCCTTGGCCCCCGAAGCAGGCAGCGGTGGTGGCACAGGGTTCCACCAATAACCCACAGGGTATGGGGGCAATGTATGGAGAGGAGTTACCTTGTAGACAGGGGTCATGACAGGCTTGGAGACAGGGGCCGTGGGAGGCTTGGAGCAAGGAGGTGGCATGGGGTTCCCACCATAACCCACAAATTGAGGGGAGAAAACTGGGAGAGAAGTCGCCTTCTCTGTCATACATATCGATGCAGGCGAGGGGTAATGGAGGTTCAGCGTGGCTAGGACATAGTTCACAAAGTAAAGATTCTCCTCTTGCGGAAGGGCTGTGGGATGATGAAAGTTCAAGCCCATTCTGTAAATGGCACAGAGGTAGGGGTCCGAAATAGTGGTGGCAGAGATGAGTTGACAGAACTTGAAGGTGTATTCAGGGAGAGGAAGGTCTTGTCTGAATAAATCCATAAATAAACTGGTGAGCTCCATGACTCAGGTGGAAGTGGTGGGTGCTAAGTCTGTTTGTCGGTCAGTTCTTCTGCAATGCGTTGTATGGATGAGGCGAGAGAGCAGAATCTAAGTGCAAGGTCAGGAGTGCGGAGGAGGGTCGCTCAGAGCTGACGCACCAGTTCCGAGAACGGATCATCAACCGTGATGGTGATAACTCCCGCTGGGTTCTTTTCCTTTTTGGCCTGGCCTTTCTGTAATGACATGCCAACTCAGGAGCTTGAGATGAACCCAGAAGCGGGAGTTTATTATACTGGACACAGGAAAAGCAGGTAAGCAAGCGAGGTATTCAGGTACAGTACAGAGTCTTTGGAGACAGTCTATAATAAAACAGTGAACCAAGGCAGAAGGCACAAATCCATAAATGGTAACTTCCAAATTAACACGTGCCCAAACAGGTAACTTCAGCTTCAGACAGGGTCACAGGTGAGTCACATTCATAAACAGAGGAGAAGGTTAGTATGTCAAACACAAAGTATATTCAGAGTTCTCAAAGTCACGTTTCCTGAGCATTCAGAGAGGCTCGTAGTATAACAGGTAAATTTCAAACAGGTAAGTAGATATACAGTAAACTCGGGTTTTACAAAGTCACTTATCTTGCACGTCTGGCACAGACCGTAGACAAACAGGTGAGATTAACACAGGTGAGTAGAAACGCTGTGTTCTCAGAGTCACTTGTCTTGTATATCCAGAACAGATCATTGACAAACAGTTGAGGGTAACACAGGTGAGTAGATATGCCGTATTCACAGAATTCTCAGAGTAACTTATCTTGTATCTCCAGAACAGATCGTTGACAATCAGGTAAGTAATAAACAGAGAAGCAGCATTCCACTGCGGCAGAGCGAAAGGGAAGTCCAAGGTACCTACAAAAAGGCCAGGTACTGACTGAGTGTGAGAGTGAGACTTAAGTGCAAGTCTTAATGAGGTGATGATAAGCTGCAGGTGTGGGTGATTAAAACTCGGGCGAGTGAGAGCGGGTGACTGATGGTGAGGGAGAGCCCGTTGCGTTCATGACAGTCGTTGTAATAATTCATAGGAATTAGCCAAATTTAGAAAAGTCGTATGAATCCTGACGATTTCGCCGTGAGTGTGTAAAATATGATTGTAAATTATGCCTTAAAATAAATAATAGAAAATAATAATATTTATATTTAGACTCCCAGTGAGCAAGCCGAAGGCGACTGTGGCAAGGAACACAAAACTCCATAAGATGTTGGTTAATGGAGAATTATAACCTTGGGGGAAACCAGGCTCACTGTGGGGGCCAGTTCCCCTCTGGATAAACAGCATGAATATAATGCCAATATTAGTTATTTGTGTGCAGTACAAGTCAAGATTTAAAACTTGTAAACTACAGGTGCATCTCAATAAATTAGAATATCGTGGAAAAGTTCATTTATTTCAGTAATTCAACTCAAATTGTGAAACTCGTGTATTAAATAAATTCAATGCACACAGACTGAAGTAGTTTAAGTCTTTGGTTCTTTTAATTGTGATGATTTTGGCTCACATTTAACAAAAACCCACCAATTCACTATCTCAAAAAATTAGAATACATCATAAGACCAATAAAAAAAAAACATTTTTAGTGAATTGTTGGCCTTCTGGAAAGTATGTTCATTTACTGTATATGTACTCAATACTTGGTAGGGGCTCCTTTTGCTTTAATTACTGCCTCAATTCGGCGTGGCATGGAGGTGATCAGTTTGTGGCACTGCTGAGGTGGTATGGAAGCCCAGGTTTCTTTGACAGTGGCCTTCAGCTCATCTGCATTTTTTGGTCTCTTGTTTCTCATTTTCCTCTTGACAATACCCCATAGATTCTCTATGGGGTTCAGGTCTGGTGAGTTTACTGGCCAGTCAAGCACACCAATACCATGGTAATTTAACCAACTTTTGGTGCTTTTGGCAGTGTGGGCAGGTGCCAAATCCTGCTGGAAAATGAAATCAGCATCTTTAAAAAGCTGGTCAGCAGAAGGAAGCATGAAATGCTCCAAAATTTCTTGGTAAACGGGTGCAGTGACTTTGGTTTTCAAAAAACACAATGGACCAACACCAGCAGATGACATTGCACCCCAAATCATCACAGACTGTGGAAACTTAACACTGGACTTCAAGCAACTTGGGCTATGAGCTTCTCCACCCTTCCTCCAGACTCTAGGACCTTGGTTTCCAAATGAAATACAAAACTTGCTCTCATCTGAAGAGAGGACTTTGGACCACTGGGCAACAGTCCAGTTCTTCTCCTTAGCCCAGGTAAGACGCCTCTGACGTTGTCTGTGGTTCAGGAGTGGCTTAACAAGAGGAATACGACAACTGTAGCCAAATTCCTTGACATGTCTGTGTGTGGTGGCTCTTGATGCCTTGACCCCAGCCTCAGTCCATTCCTTGAGAAGTTCACCCAAATTCTTGAATCGATTTTGCTTGACAATCCTCATAAGGCTGCGGTTCTCTCGGTTGGTTGTGCATCTTTTTCTTCCACACTTTTTCCTTCCACTCAACTTTCTGTTAACATGCTTGGATACAGCACTCTGTGAACAGCCAGCTTCTTTGGCAATGAATGTTTGTGGCTTACCCTCCTTGTGAAGGGTGTCAATGATTGTCTTCTGGACAACTGTCAGATCAGCAGATTGTGTAGCCTAGTGAACCAAACTGAGAGACCATTTTGAAGGCTCAGGAAACCTTTGCAGGTGTTTTGAGTTGATTAGCTGATTGGCATGTCACCATATTCTAATTTTTTGAGATAGTGAATTGGTGGGTTTTTGTTAAATGTGAGCCAAAATCATCACAATTAAAAGAACCAAAGACTTAAACTACTTCAGTCTGTGTGCATTGAATTTATTTAATACACGAGTTTTACAATTTGAGTTGAATTACTGAAATAAATGAACTTTTCCACAACATTCTAATTTATTGAGATGCACCTGTAAGTGTAACGGGCCAATGTTTAAACAAAAAGCTTTTGTATTAACTGTAAGATTAATAACTAATATCTTAGAATTTACATTTGATTTAACTGCGGAAGTGCAAACAGATGTATTGTCCTTTGTCAATTGGCTGATGAAGGCTTTAAATATTTTATTGACTACATATTCTATTTTAAGAGTGTAGTCCATCCTTTGACTAAGGTGATGCAGGCAGAGGTTAGTAAGGTGCACTGCAGTTTGACTGTAAACTTGTAACCATGTGGGGCAGGCTGTTTTATTTCTCAAATACAGTTTTTAGGTATGTAAAATCAAGATTTCATCCCATGTTTCACATGCCGTCTTTCATTTAAAACAGTAATAAACAGTTACTGTGCTGTCTGTACTCACACTGCTCTTTTGTTTAACAGTGACACTCATGTTGAGCAACAGGAAGTGGAGGAGACAGAGGCATCAAAGGGACACAAGGCACCAGGATGTGACCCATCCTAATCTACAAGAAGTCATAGTGTGTGTGTGTGTGTGTGTGTGTGTGTGTGTGTGTTGATGTGAGACTAAAAAGTGAGTGAATTCACACCTTTGATTCCCAACTTAACTATAAAAGATTTACCTGCTAAAAAAATATTTTATATATATCTTGTAGTCAAAAATGGCAAAAAAGAATTTGTCAGTCAATCATTTTTTGAGGAAGGAAGGCTATACAATGCTTGAAATTGCCAAAAAACTGAAGATTTCATACAAAGGTGTACAGTCTTCAAAGACAAAGGACAACTGGCTCTAACAAGGACAGAAAGAGATGTGGAAGGCCAGATGTACAACTAAACAAGAGGATTAGTACATTAGAGCAAACACTTTTGAAATACACTTTCCACGTTATTAATGTCCTGACTATACATTGTGGTCAGTTTGATTCAATAATATATATATATATATATATATATATATATATATATATATATATATATATATATATATATATATATATATATATATATATATATATATATATATATATATATATATATATATATATATGTGTATATATATATATATATATATATATATATATATATATATATATATATATTTTTTTTTTTTACATAACTGGCAATCAGTAATTTTAATTAATTTTAAAATAGATAATAAAATAATAATAATGTTTTTTTTTTTACTTGAATATTTTTAAGTTACCTGACCAAGCATTTTACAGTATACATTCACAGACAATCAGTTGTCCTTTTAATTTAAATAGACTTAAAAATATATAATTATTGTGTATTGAGCGAGATTGAACCTGTGACCTCTTAAAATGAAAAACCTACCTCTGGACCAACACTTCTCATAACCTGATTAGGAGTTGAGCCCCCCTAAGACCTATACCCTAGAGTTGACCCTTCAAGAACTGACTTTGTGCAGAAATTAACCTTATATGCACTCCTTGAAAATGAACAGCAGACAATTTTATCAAAATCACTCACAGAGCGCCCAAATGGAAAATCAATAAGCATTAAAGCATTACTCCAAAAATGTAGTTTGAAATAATCCCTTTGCTAGATGAAATTAGGGTAGAGTCTTTCTAAAAAAAAACTTGAAATTGAGGAAGTTGGTTAAGAAAGCACTGAATGCATGACAGAACAGACACAATTATGTGTGGGAAAGACTAATGAAGCACAGCTCCTGTGGAAGTACCATTTAAAATGTTTTCACACTTGTATATTCGCTTGTTTTGGAGGCCCTCCACTCTCGCCATGTGCCTTGTGGTGTTGAAGCTTTTGGAAAATGTAATGTGAGAGATATTATTATTTAATAAAATCCCAGGAAATCAGCCTCTGTTAACAATCTTCAATCCTCAGACCCAACCATGTGCTAGAGAGCTCGAACAGAAATAATCATTAAAACTGGTAGAACAAAATGATAACTATTATTTAGTAAGTGTATGGATCTTCTTTGACAAAGGGGAATTACACTATAATGGTCTTTGATTTTGTATTTCACTGCTATTGATGAGTTGGAAGGGAGATATGGTTGCAAACAGAGGGCAGGAAGAGTTATCAGCAATGTTGATTTTTGAGGATGTAGGTATGGAAAAAATATAACTGAAATCTAAAAAGAATAAAATAATGTGAAATACTCATTGGTCGGTATTAATAGTGCATTTGTTAGAGGCAAACTAACTTCAAGGTATCATTGTTATTAACATACTGTCTATTAAGTACTTTATCAGTGTGCTGAATTCACTCCAAAATAATAATAATAATAATAATATTATATATATATATATATATATATATATATATATATATATATATATACTGTATATTCTTAAGGGTGCACTAAGTGTTTAGGTTGATGAATTTGACAAATCAAAATTATTTTGATACATTTTTGTCATGAGGGTCTAGATGATATATGCGAAAATATGGTTCATATTGGACTAACAGTCTAGTAGGAGTTTAAAAAAGTAGGTTTTTCAGAAAACTCAAAACGGTGTAAAAAGATATAAATGTAAATTAATTTGACGATATACGGGAGTAAAATTCTGAGTAAGAATTTTGATTCTAGCACACAGGGTTGCGAAGATATTTGCCAAAATGTAAAAGTAAGTAGTATAATGCCAACTAGGGGTCCGATGGGTGTATGTGCACATGAGTATTGTAGGGGAATTGGGACCATCCTGCAAATTTGGTGTTTCTAGGACTTAGACTTTTGCTGCCCAGACACTTTGAGAAACAAGACAAAGAAACTCGAGAATATAATTTTTGTAGTGTTGGGGAAAATCACACCATGAGGGCCAAAAATAACCCTCCAAGATGCACAATTTCACCTAAATGTCTTAGTGTAGTGTTTTGAAACAAAAATGATGCATCATTATTCTCGTCCACCTGCAGAAGAAGCTGGCAGAAGCACTGACCCTCCTGGAAATGGACTTGACCTTTCTGACCCCTTTTAAGATCCTGCAATCACAAGGCTCAGCTTGACCCCAAGAGCCTATTCAAACAGAAGCCGTGTCATAGGGGTCACATCAGCGATCTTCTCTACGAAAGCCTGCTTAACCTCAACATCAAATCCACCCCGAGAAACCAAGCACGAGTAATTGTTCCAGACTTGTCCTCCACTCCATTTGGGAGAGACTGAGGAAAACCATCTATGTATGCTTGTGGTGGGTGAGGAAGGCCACCCATTTAGTTATCAGAACAATGAGGGAATGATATTACGTTGGAAAGGATTATTAGGAGCTCAGATTCAGAGATGTGTCATGGCTTGATTGAGTTATTTTTAGTGCTGATTATTGGGGCATGTAGAAGAGATTGTGGTCACTATGTGATTGTTGGCCCCACTTTACCTCACAGAAATCTCTGCAAGACATATGCATCTACATTTAAAATAACATCCAAAGACTGAAAGTCAAAATACTCAAAGAAATCCAGATTGGAGCAGATTTCTTCATGTAGAGTGAATCTGACATGCTTTAAGTCAAACTGCAGTAAAATGTAAATTGAAAAGTTGAAAAGTTACCTTGCCAGACTGTTCGCACTGTGATTTCGGCAACAGTATCGAAAGTTGAGTAAATACAGTATGTAGTTGTGTGAATGAGGTTGTGTAAATGACATTTTTGTTTTTATTTTGGCATGAACTAGCCTATTCCTTTTAATTTTAGTCCAAAAACTTATGAATTATTTATTTATGCAAATCAATGATAGGTTTTAAAAAGGTCAAATAGGTTTTCAGCAATATTCTTGTGGGTCACTCTAAGGCTACATCCACATTAATATGGTTTAGTTTGAAAATGTATTGATTTCGCTACGTTTATGCCTCTTATCCACACTAGAATGCCATTTTCTTCTTGGATTTGTGTGGATGTGACCTTAATCTATCTTTGAAAACATGCAAAAATCTGTCTTCTGGTTTTCTGAATGTCACAGTACAGATATTTATTTGACTGTTTAAATGACCAACCCCAGTAGGGAAATATCGTGCCATTACAAGATAAAGCTCAGACCCCAAGGGACAGTGGAATTTTGAGGAACAAAAGAAGACAGTCTATATGTTTTCTACAGCTCTGTGATTTCAAGGAAATCAAGGATTCTTTATCACAGCTTTCCTTAAATGGGGTAAAATAAGAGAATTCTGAATCTTGAGATATCTTTATCCCAACAAGCAGAGTGGGGTGGTTTGGTAACATCATAAAACATATTTTTTTTTCTACATCTCTTGTGACTTTTCTTCTGCCACGTGCAATCAAGCTGTCAAGCGAGTAAATAACTACAGTGAGAATGGCTCTTGTGTAATCTGCTGCTGTCCGAAAAAGATGCTCCTCTTGAAAGCATCCGATGGCCACAGATCAATCAAAATCTCTACTTCTCACCAAGCCGCCTCCAAGAACAGATTGTTTTAAGAGTCCCACTTCAGCTTTGAGCCTGGCTGTCAGCTGCGCCCATTGAGTGGCACCGTTTGAAGTTGGATTAAATGTTTTAACATGCATATGTTTAGAGAAGGAAATAAACGTTGAAGGCGGTGAACGAGGGATCGAAAGAAAGATGTCCTTGTGAGTTTACCGAATGTGGGAGAAGGAAAGGAGAGAGAATGGAGAGTTAATTCTCCAAGAGGGATCCTGCTCGGGCATTAATCTTCACTGCTTGACAGCTCTGAAATTTTTCAGAGAAGCACTGTTTCCTTGAGCCATTATAATGCTTCACTCAAGCAAAATCCCCTTATAGATGGGCAGGGTAGTCCCAGTGGGATGACCTCTGTCTGATTCAACACAGCGCTGACTCACGGAGGCCAATGGTGAAGGGTTAGGAGCCAAAAGGAAGCTATGGACACGCTCACCATGTCCGCTTTACACCACTCTTCCCTTGTCTGATCTTCTCTGAATGTAAATGATAAGCAATGTACACATGCCTGAGCATCCTGTGGAATCTCTTTCATTTTAAGAATGAATAATACTCAAGGTTCATGAGTGTAGACTGATCAAAGCATGCTATTAGAAAATGAAAGCTAAGGCAAGCATGACTATTATTGCTCATACTTGGGGTTAGGGATTTTTCAAAACCCCTAACCCCATGTACTACATTTTGGCATGCAGGTCACCTGCATCATTTGTGTAAGGAATGATACTTCAAATGGGCTTTTACATTTCAAAGCAATCACACTTACGATTTTTGTTCGACAGACGATAAAACGGCGAAAAATCTGATAGACTTGTACTGAAGGAGACCAGAGGACAATGGATACCTTTTTGAATTGGGCCAGTAAGCAACAACCTACTGGCCTCAACAATGACCAATATTCCAATAACTAAAAAAAAAATAAAAAAATCAGCATATTCAAAAAATCTAATAGGAATGATGTGAAGTGGGAAAAATATCTATGTGTGTCAATAATTTTTTTGCTAAAACCATTTATGACCTTACCTCGGTAAAGACAAAAAAAAAACCGTTTAAGGCATTTACATGACCACACACTTTGTCCGCTTATTAAGCATGATCGGTGATGTTTTTTTTTTTTTTCTCACATACTGATCTCATTAAAACTACCTGACTGTTGCAACAGTTCCGCAAAATTATATTACGTGGTTAAGTCTCGGCAGTTCTCTGGTGGAATGTCCACTGTATGACATTAAAAGTGAGCTACATTTTCTTCCAAACAGATTTTAAGGTTAATGCTATATCTAGCTTAAAATCATAAAAACCTACCCTGGTCAGTTGAGCTACCACGCAATTTAATTACCCTTGAACAAGCTTGCAAATGTAGTTGATTATGTAATGCAAATGCTAAAATATATCTATGGTGGTCATGGCCCTGCTATCAAACACCTAGCTACCACCCAAGACACCCTAGCAACTGCATAGCAATATAAAAAAAAAAAAAAAAAAAAAAAAATTGAATAAAAATAGAATAAAAAATAACATGTAACAAGCTAAACACCTCTTAGAAAATGTAAATTGTCTAGCCAGTTTTTCCTGTTGCAGCATTGTTATCCTGTATTTACCTTTAAAATTGTCTTTGAATTTATGGCCATAATTGAATATCTAACACTTAAAACCCTCAATATGTATTGGCATAAAGGGGACATATCAATTGCAAACATGCTTGTCAATAATGGTAAATAGTGGTCAACAGGAAGTTAAAAGTGAGACCTTCACCCACTGGGAACAGGAGGTCTCGAGCTTCCTGTAGAAGGGGAAATCTTCCCCTCTCTATCACAGATCTCAAATGCACCTCATACACACAGCATTGTCTGTCTGGCTGTGCTGCAATGCTCTGACAGGCCTGCCAAGAGACTGTGCTGCTGTCGCTGGATGTCCTTCAAAGAGAAACAGTCCAGATCCTCTGTGTCTGGCAGAGAATTAAAATTCAGCCCAGCCACAAGCAAGGGTCAAGGCCACTATCCATCCTGACCATGGCAAAATCAGCCAACAAATTAGTTTCTTAACCTGTATGAGTTCAAGGACAGTCTCTGTCTGTAAACAGAAGTGATGGAGCAGAAAATATATGATGCAGCCTGATACAAGTGTCTCTTTAAGCAACAATTGTGAGCGTACTATAGCTTTCAGAAAACTAGCAGAGTCCTGTTATACAGAAACTAAAAATTATCATTGTGCTGTTATTTATTAAAAGAGAAATCCAGACTTTTAGAAATATGCTCAACACTTAAACTTTTGTTAAAATGTTATAATTTGCACAATGGCAGAAAAATTAACAGGATGCCAGCCAGAATGAAAAAAAAAGCGCTGATGTTTGCTATTGCTCTGTGTGGGATTGAGAGTTAGTTTACATGAGGGTGTCAACTTGAAGTTAATTTTGATATTGTTTTTAACCATCTTTATTTTTTATTTTATGTTTTCATAGATTTGTATCATACTTATGTAATTTTATTAAAGACAGTGGAATATTTTAGAATCAGACAAAGCAACTAATGCCACAAAGAAAAAAGAAAAATCCATTGATTGCTAATACTTACTTTAAGTGACTTCTCATCAAAATGGCTTCCTTAAAGACATCACTTCCTTGAGGATGATGTCATTAAGGAACTGGCTTTTGTAACTTAAAGGGATATTACAAAATACTAACAGGATGTAAAGTGATATTGAAGACATAAGAAAAAATGATTTCCAAATTAAAATGATATTCACCAAAAAAAGAAGAAAAAAAAAGAAAAAAACGTTTTGAAAAAAATGTTTTCTTTGAAACACTTTGATTAGAGAAAAGTAGAAAAAAAAAATCTAAGAAACGTCTGTAATATTAAGGAACATTTTGAGTTCAATACAAATTAAGCTCAATAGACAACATTTGTGGAATAATGTTTATTACCACAAAAAGTGATTTCAACTTGTTCTTCCTTTAAAAAATAAAATAAAAATAATAATAATGCAGAAATCAAGGTTACAGTGAGGAGTGTACAATGGAAGTGAATGGGACCAATTTTGTGGAGTGCAGAAAGGGGTACAAGTTGAAATAGTTTTCAAATTGCTCAAACAAATGTAGTGAAATTCTTTTAAATTCACCCCATGTTCACTCAAGTGTGACATTGTGATGAAAAAGTTTCGGATACTGATATAACCTTGTTTCCCTGAAATGATCCATCCGTGATGCAACTGACACCTCCTAGGGGCGGTGACCTTGAAACCGTATACAATCACACCAATTTGATTGACTGGTAATGCTTGGCATTCTGCCCTATGTATGCGTCGTTGCAAGCCGGAGTCCAGTGCCACATCATCAGGATTTTCCGACTGGAAGAAGAAGAGAGCATCTCTCGTGCGTAATGCGTAATGCCCTCACAGGGCAGAGCATTTATTGTCTCTTAGACTCGTCCGATGCAAAAAGTTAGTATGCAGAGCCGAAACAGCCTGACCCATTGTAGTGTAGGACTTACCCATAAAAGTGGGTGTGAGTCTACATGGCTTGGATGGATGGCTTAGATTTCCATGGCAGTGCAGAAGAGGCGGGGCAAAAATCAGCCGCTACTGCCTTTTAGACAGCGGGAAGCCGTGTATAGCCTCTAAGCTCAGTGTAATCCAGAGATGTGAAGGTCATTGCACTAGAGACATGATTTCTTTCCAAGTATGGCGAGCGCCATGTCTTCATCAGCTAGTCATGCAGCTCATAAAAGAATGGCCCAGGATGACATAATACTCACCTACAGTGGCTCGGTAAAAAAACATTCATCCACTCGAGAGCGCTCATGCACAACAGGCATGGGCAACTCGAGCGGTAAGCTCTCAACTGCCCGAGAACCTCGTAGACAGTGCTAGTGCCTGTCGGACATAGGAATATATCACTCACAAGGTGGAAATAATTATTGTCTTTAAAAAGACATGTTTCAGCATATAGCTCTTTTAGTTTGTCAAACACAATGTAAACAAACTTGCAACACAGAAGTGTTTTAAGGATACACTTTTCTTTGCTGGAGAAGGAGTTCAACTCTCTGACCAGATGCAAATTAGAACAACAAAGCTTTCTAATAAATAGGGCTGAGCGATAAAACGATAACGATATTAATCCCAAAAAAAAAAAAAAAAAAGTCTATATCGATGATACAACTTTTTAATCATTTATTTAGTCTTACTAAAAACGCAAGCAGTTCGGCAAAGTTAAACACACAACTAGCTAACTGAATGACAGTCATGAAATCAGCCTGTTAGGTAGTATAAGCAGGCTAGCGGCTACATAACCCTTTTCTATAACAGTTAAAGGTGCAATATGTAACAATTTTCATGTAAGATTCACCCTTTTTGTGTGAATATTACACACATTGCCAATGTGTGAATGGCTTGTAATGCAACTTAACAAATGAGCACTTCCCAGACTTCCTAGGTTGCCTATTAAAGCCTGTAGACTGATTTTCATACGAAGGGAGCGGGTCGGTTTTGCCGGGAAAATCCAAAGGATTTAACGTTTATGCATGCTCCCGAGAGCCTTGCCTCAGTAATAGCTTCTCTTCCACGTCAACAGACAGTCTGCAACACTAGGTAACATTATCTTAGAGATGGAATCCAGCAAACGTCCGTCTCCCAGCACAACACCGACTCCTACACAAACTCTGAGTAAGCCAAAAAAAAAAAAAAAAATCATTTATCCACTGAATCCCGTCTGGCTAAGCGGGAAAACTAGAGTGAACATCGGCAGGGCATTTGATTCCTGGAGGGACCTTCGTTTGGTTTTGGGGATCAAAACCGACACTGAATTGGCATTCTTCTTATTGTACAGGTAAGCTTACATTACTGCAAAGCATGTGAAATATAGTGCCATAAGGATTGATCTGTGTAATTTTAGCTAACTTGATCTTGCCTGCTAACGCTGACGAATTGCAAGCTACATTGCTTCATAACTTTCAAATAATTTCAACAATCTTCTCTTTATACTAAAAGTCAGGTATACAGGATAAATTTAAGCAAATATGCTGGTTTCTTGATTGTAGTACAACATATGACATACAAAACATACTGAACATACAAAACATGACATACTGTCTGGTATATTTCGGTAGTATGTAGATGTATGTGTGTATCAGTATGCTATGTTAGCTGATAAGTAGTTTTAGTTTAGTCTCAAAGTTTGTAGTAAAACAATCATAACTGTGTAATTTTAATTATGCTACCTCATCTGTCAGCATGATGCCAGTGAATCACGTTCAGTCTCTTTGTACGTTACGTCATTGTTTTGGATGCTCGCTCACTCACGTCCCTATGGAGTGTGTGCACGAGCGCGAGCACGAGAAACAGGTAGCTGGCTGCAGTTCACTTAATGGCCACAGGTGTCATTAATAACAAAGGTTTCTGAATCTTACATACTGCACCTTTAAGGAAACCGGTAATGAGGCCTGGTAGCCACTATCTAGCTATCCGGGTAATATGATATCGCTGTGTATCGAACAAGACAGCACTGACAATGCAATACAGCTATCGACTGAACACAACAGCAACTCCGACATCAACACCATTGTTGTTTATTTATGTACTATTAAGTTAAACTTTTTTTCTTGATCCATTGCGCTGTCACAGGGAAGAACATTTTTCTGTTGGCAATCCAGCTTATGGTGCATTACTGCCGCCTACTGAGCTGGAGTGTGGTGCGTCACAAGAAAGTATTTCAGTGGAGTCAGAGGTCTGCTAAAGCTGAGGTATCTTGCCCTCTGGTTTTTACTTGTAAACAAACAAGTTATGTTACATTAATTCTTGAGGTATAACAAACATGTGGAATGCATTTCCTCACCTATTAATGGAATGAAATATATATTGTGATAAATATCGATATTGAACAATATATATATATTAAAAAAAGAAATATCCTAACAATATTCTTGACAATATTTTTGCCTATATCGCCCAGACCTAGGTTCCAGAGCACAAGAGATGTCTACGTGCCCCCGAAAGAGGAACATTCAGATGGTGTGACGCTGGGCTCTGGTTATATGCCTGTGATGATGCATGCATTGTGCAGAGCGCCAAGCGTCACCAGGCAATCAAATTGTGGTATGGATAGTATAGGATTTCAAGATCACTACCCCTAGAAGGAGCTTCCACAGTGTCAGCTACTGACACAGTGTTAAAGTTACTGACTTGAAAGGGAACAATTATGATTTCCATTTTTAAAAATGGATTTTAACATTGTATCCAAAAAGATATTTGGTTGTCCCAAAATAAATTGTTTGACACTTCATTGATCCCTTTTCTCAGAATTAACTTCACCTCTCTTAACTTTGTTTAATGACTTTTCAACTGGTGTCAATGTGATTTTTAGTGTATGTATGACGTTAGTTCCCCTCAAGTTCACACAGGTGTCATAGCAGAGAATCCAGAGGTGTAGTTCAGCATATTAACTATGGACATTTTTCACTAACGTTTGACAACATCATATTGACAACATATCAGTTGTTTACAAATAAGTTTCTGGCCACCCTAAACCGAACAAACTTATTTTTGTGAAATGTTGTGCTCGAAATGTGTTTTTACTATAGTTCTTTCAAATGAATGCCAATCGGTTTGATATTTTGTTATAAAAACAAATACATCCATGCATTTAAGTGTGGCTTAAGTGTCCAAATACTTTTGGAGTCGCTGTACATGATGGGGGCATGAAAATGTACTGCATAACAGAAATGAACCAGCAGCAGTTGCACTCAAGGTCTCCTTCCCATTTGTAATGCTGACACTTACAAATCTACCGCTGTGTGGCCGGTGCTGGCAGTTGAAAGCTTGGAAACGTGCTGCGTTGTATCACCTTGAGGACTGCTCAGTTTGAAAACTTGGTTAATTACTCTCCAGTTCTTTCCTGTTTTGCTGGGAAAGAGGGCCAAGTTTCCACACTTGGGTTGCTCTTGTTTGAAGTGGAACCCTCTCCAGTTCCCTTTCTCTTCAGCTCATCCACATTCAAGCACTGCCCAGTATCTTCAATAACACAGGCCCTTCCCATTGTTCACTTATGGACATCTCTGACCACATTGTGAGGGCCCATAAAGGATGCACATTGGAATGTGCCCACACTGGGGCTTCACCATAGCAGGGAAAGCGTTTGTTTAATTGCCTTTATTTATCTTCAAATTGGAGGGGAGTGATGGAAGGCTCCAGTGGGCTCAGTTTGCCGTGGCTCGTTACATCCGCAAGCCCGTTAATCAAATCCAAGCAGCATGGGAAATGAGGAGCTAAACCAACAGATCTGCAGCATCAAGCCAATGAGAAATTCGGTCACTTTGGTCTAAGATTTCAGGTGTGTGAGAGGCCAAACTCTCGCACAGGTGTCCTGTCTTGTTTTTGTCGCCTGTTGCTTGCATCGCATGGCGTTTGTCTTGCGATGTACGCTCAGGTTTTGTTTAGTGTGAGAATGCGTGGCATTGCATTGTTTGCCATTGCTACGCATTCTCTCGTCTTGTTTGTCGGTTGACATGGGTGCATATTGCCTTATTGTCTTGGCAATGTGCGCTTATGCCATTCGGGTGTTTTGTTGTCTTGTGAGAGCACGTGGCTTTGTTTTGTTTCTGTATCGCCACGTGTCTCTCTGTCTTGCGTCATACCCCACCTCCTTGTTTGCCCATTATTAGTTTATTAGTCACACCTGCCCTGTCTTGTTAACCTGTTGATTTATCTCCCTATTTTAGTCTCCTCGTGTTTGCTGTCCAGTGCCAGATCGTCTTGTTTCCGGTCTTGTAGTGTCTTATGTTACTCAGTCGATCTTGTATCTCAATTCGGTCTAGTTAGGCGGTCTTGCCTGTTTGTTTGTGCTGTTCTTCATCCCATTCCTCTCTGGTCCGGTTGGTCCTGGTTTCCCTCTGCCCCAGCCCTGGATTATTCATTTTCCCCTATGGGGTTGTTTATGTTTGTTTTCCCCCTTGTGGGAGTTTTGGTTTGTTTTTGCCCTTTTTATATTATTAGTTATATTAATAAATCCTCTGTTTTTTATAACTCTGTGCTTGGGTCCTGAGCCTCATCACTCCCTCTCAACCCGTGACAGTTTTCTATTAGAGTATGGAGTGGAGTACAAGTGAATTACAACCCTCACTCAAAGTCATTTTAATATGTTTTTTTTTTTTTTTTTTTTTTTGCATCAAATCATTTAGTGAATCACATTAAACAGAATGCATCAGCATGAGAACTTCTCACAAAATAGAGTTAACGTGAGACTTCACTTGATTTTATTTACATGACTGACATTGGTGTGGTTGCCACACTGGTGAAAATTTTTATTGCTTTTAAAACATAAAACAACATGGTCGTGTAAAATAATACAGAATATTTCAACCTTTAAATTATTTAAATCCATTAATAAACATACTTATTGTGCTATAAATTCACTAAAGTGGTTTTTATACTGTGTACATTTGATGTAGTCCAAATCTGAGTGCGATTCTTCCCGGCACCCCCTGCAGTGTTGGTATAGTTTCAGACTCACTTATGATTCTGTCAAACCTCACTGCATTTCGGTAAAACTTGCACCAACATGCACAGTGCACATGATGGGGAAAACAACACAGGTTGCTGTATTGGTGTTTTATTATTATTATTAATTTGGTGCCATTATGCACACTAGAGTGAACATCACTTCCAGTGTCAAGAGCACATTCCAGATTTTCAAAACATCCCCACAGGCACGTAACATTTTATTTATTTATTTCTTATTTGGCTTTGAACTGAGCGGTAAGTGCTGGAGTTTGACAGATGTACTTGTATAGCAAACAAATTGTTGGGACTTACATCCCATATGAAAGGCATTAAAAACACCAAAGGCATGGATCATCCATGGTTCATATTTGTTGAAATGCCCCACCATGAAAAGATTATGATCTAAGACACCGATGCATACTCCTTTTCTGCACCAAAGCCAGACCTTTCATGAAAAATGGAATAGGCATAATGGAGCATTGAAATGGGCATATTGGTCACACCCAATGCATCGACTCACCATCCATCATCATCAAAAGTGTATTAATAGTCAGGACACAGCAATTGGATTCAGTGGTAGTGATGGATTATTGCAACAGCCACGCTTGGGCTGTTTTTTTGTTTGTTTGTTTGTTTGTGTTTTTTTCTGAGACTCCATCTCAAGATGCTATCATAGGCAGATGAAAGCAGTGGCCTGGCCTGACCCTGAGATCCCCAGTCTGGGGATGAGCACGATCCAAACACAAGCAGCCCAAGCCTGATTGAATGAAATTGCCCCTTTTAAACAAGGTCTCCCCTCTTAGTCTGGCTGTGTAGACCCCATTAAAAGGCAAGATGATACATAACCCAAGTAATTCATTTTTGATGGTTCAGCTGAAACAGATGTCTGTTTCTTTTCTTCTTTTTTTTTTTTTTTACCCAACAATTTGTGCCATCCCTGGTCTTCCAGCCTAACCAAGCTGGTTTTAGCTGGTCTAGCTGGTCTCCCAGCAGGCAAAGCTAGTTTTTAGGTGTTTCGTAGCTGGTCTAGCTTGTCTCCCAACTTGACTAATTTGGTTTTTAGCTGGTTTAACTGGTCCGCCAGCTGGTCTTGCAGCCTGACTGGCTGACAAGTTCCCTAAATCCCGCTAAAACCATTAAAACAGACCAATCTAAGATGGTTCTCTGGTCTTTGTTGATGTAAGCTTGTTAGCCTGGGCAGTGTGGTTTTTTAGCTGGTTTAGCTGTTCAGCCAGCTGGTCTCCCACCCTGACCTGCTGAAAAGTACCCAAACTATTCACAACCATCAAACCAGACCATCCTGATCAGACTGGAGGACTCACTCAGACCTGCAAACCAACTTAGGTTGGCTTAAGTTTGTTTAGAAGGTCTAGCTGGTCCCCCAGCCTGGCCAAGCTGGTATTTAGCTGGTTATGCAGGTCACCCAGCCTGGCCAAGTTGGTTTTTAGCTGGTCTAGCTGGTCTACCAGCCTGGCAAAGCTAGTTTTTAGCTGGTTTAAATGGTCTGCTGGCTGGTCTCCCAGCCTGACCAAATGACAAGTTCCCCAAATCCATCTAAAACCATCAAAACAGACAAGTCTCAGGTGATTTGCTGGCCTTAGCTGGTGTAAACTGGTTTAACTTGTCTTCCAGGCTGTCCAAGCTGATGTTTAGCTGGTCTAGCTGGTCTCCCACCCAGGTAAATGTAGTTTTTAGCAGGTTTAGCTGGTCAGCCAACTTGTCTCCCACCCTGACCAGCTGAAAAGTGCCCAAAACCATTTAAAACCATTAAACCAGACCCACCTGATCAGACTGGGACCAGCAAACCAGCTAAGACCAGCAAACCAGCTTAGGTCGGTTTAAGCTGTTTTCTTCATCAGGGCAAGCTGGTGTTCAGCTGGCGTCTAGCTAGTTTACTGGTGCACCAGCTGGTCTTCCAGCCTGACCAGCTTAAAAGTACCCTTAAACCCCCTGTAAAACCATAAAAAATGGTGGAGGTGGTTCGCTGGTCTAGGCTGGCTAGGCTGATTTTTAAGCTGGCCTTGTTGGTCTCCCAGTCTGGCCAAGATGGTTTTTAAAAGAGCTGGTTTAGCTGGTCAGCCAGCTTGTCCTTAGCTCTGACCAGCTGAAAAGTACAATTTAAAACCATCAATCCAGACCATCCTGATCAAACTGGGAGACCAGCTAAGACAACAAACCAGCATAGGCTGATTCAAGATGATTTTTTTTTTTTTTTTTTTTTTTCATTACGGAAAGCTGGAGTTCAGCTGGTTTGGCTGGTTTACCCAACCCAATCTCACAAGAATTCATCCCAATAGTACAAGATGACTAATTCATATCAATTCATACAGAGTTAATCTGGTCTGGTCTCCCACCCTGATCAGCTGAAAAGTATTTTAAACCATTTAAACCATCAAACAACACTAGTCTGGTCAGACTGGGATACCAGCAAACAATCTTAGGTTGGTCTAAGCTTTTTTTTTTTTTTCTCACAGTGCTAATCTAAATAAGCATTCACGCTACCATGAAAAGGATGAATGGTACAGTGGAAAAGACAACAGGTGCTTCAACACAATCTGCAAAAATCCATGTGAAATCCTACTTTATAAAACAGTTAGTTCCAGTGATAAAATCTGATTGGATTAACTGAAGTAAAATACAAAGCCGATTTATCCCATGGCAATCGATACCAAGGGGGCACGCGTTCAACCTCGCCATGGGCCCCGCCCTTTGTTTGGGACCTTACTATTAGAAGTATTTAACTTCTGAACATAACCTGTCCCTCACTATTTGAATCGTGCAGCTTGTTTTGTTGCTGTTTCTTTTCTAAGAGATCTACGATTTACGCCTGTCGTATGGCAAAGTGAGATGATCTTTTACATTGAAGGAGGAACCCAAGCCAGATCTAGACTAGACTTTTGATTTTTGGCCAATAAGCAACCACCCAAAACATGCTAGCAACCACATAACAACGACCTTTGAAGTGACATGTTTAATGTGACCTTCAGATTAAAAAAAAAAAAAAAGAAAAAAATCTATTAATTATAATAAAACTCAATGCCTGGGACATAAAAGTGCCCACAGGTGAAGAAACACTCAAAAGAGGAAGAGGGTTGGGGTAGTCAAATACGCTGAGTAAAGATGGAGTCTTCATACCATATAATCTTCCCATCCAGATGTGTGGCCGGGGTCAGGACAGTGTGTGTGTACTGCATGCTCCCGTTCTGCTGGCCTACTGCACTCAGGAATGTCGCACTTGCTGGCACTTGATGCCGCTGACCTGTCAATATGACGAATGGTATGATACGGACCCCCACAGTCCCAAAGCACATGGACCCCCAGAGCAAATGTAAAACCATCCTTCACTTGAGATCTTTATTTTATTTTAAGCCTTCCCTCCGTGGTTCATGAGTTTCATGAATATGCCCATCATAATTCATATTCAACCCATTCTGCAATGTCAGCATTACACTAAATATACAACACTAGAGAAATGTGTAAATACTAGGGCTGTCATTCTGTTAAATATCTTAATCCATTAATTCCTGATTAATTCAATTCATTGCATCTTGCTAAGAAAAGTCCCCAAATGAAAATAACTCAAAGACATTACATTTCTGTGGCAGACAAAAAAACATTGGATAGACAAAAGCCACTTTAGAAGTAAATGTATTTATATATTTCCATATCATTGAATAGAATTCCATGTAAATCCATTTTGCACTCATGTTTGTCAGTCTGTCCAAGGTACACTTAAGGGTCATCACAAAAGCAGGAATTCATACATTTGTGTTTGCACAATAATACAGTAAATCGCAGCAAATTGAAGTTAAATTGACAGCCTTTTTAAAAATGTGAACTAATATAAACTTAACTTAAACACTCAAAACTCAAAATAAGTAATTAAATAGAAATCTCAATTTCTGCATTACTGGAATAAATCTCAATGTTTACTTCAGACACAGGTTGCGTTTCCAGAGGAACATATTGGTTTCACTGTATGTTAAATTATGTTAACTGTGTGGAGTTACACTCAAATTGCAATCAATGGAGTCACGGCTGCGAGCCAGGAACTGAACTTGAAAACCAGTTTGACTTGACTAACTGCACTGTGCGACCCTCAGTATATCCTGTAAGCATACATATTAAAATCGAAAGCTTTTTTCCCCTGCAATGTTTTTTTTCAATATTACTGCTTTTGCTGCCTTGTGCAATGTGTGGACCCAGCGAAAGCATGATGCAATAAATTTGGCTTTGGTCTTTGGATTTCATGCGACTAAAATTCATATTTTCCACAGGCAATTTATCCTGGAATTTGAATTTCTCTCACAAATGCAAACCCATTCCAATCTTAAACAGATGAGGCACAGCAGCATTTACAAATTCCCAAAGGAGAATGAGGGATTTTCTCTCTTCCACTCTCTCTCTCTCTCTCTTTCTCTCTCTCTCTCTCTCTCTCTCTCATTCTATCTATCTATCTATCTATCTATCTCTCTCTCTCTCTCTCTCTCTCTCTCTCTCACACACACACACACACACACACATACACACAAACACACACACACAAAGAAAATAACCTATTGGAAAAGGATTTATTTATCCTTTTTTTTAATCTTATGAAAATCATCCACATATATCAGTTTAGGCTGAGGACATGCTTTTATGGAAAATTTTGCAATAAAAAACATATTTTAAAATAGTGAAAGGGCTTATGAGATGTAAAAGTTGAATGTCATGGCAACTCTCTTTGCCTCATTTGTTTAACATGATCCCACGGGTACTCGACATGTTGGTAACACATTTTCCAGTACCTTAACATTGACCCCAGTCCTCTGAGTTACTGAGAAGAATCAGATTTCATTAGACATTTCTGCATCGATTTTTCTGTGGCTTGACTGATAGGGAGTTGCATCAGCAGCCTCAGAGTCACAGGTTCTAGTCCCGTGGACATCAGAAAGTTATCACATTCACATAATTAATGATGAGCATGATTTGGAGGTTTCTTTTTCTATTTAAGTTAAAATATTTTACTCCACTGATGGCTGGGTTTAGGGTTGGGGTTTGGGTTAGGGTGTATGATTTAAAAAAAAAAAAAAAAAAGCATTCCTGTTGACTGTATTACATTATTAAAAACGAAAAATCCAAATCACTTTACATTTTTTATTTTATTTATTTATTTTTTCAAATTCACAGTGTGATCAATCTGGGTTGTTTACTAGCATGAAGAAATGCTTGCACTTTTCACTGATGACATTAGCTATGTTCGTAATGGAATATTAGCTTACTAGTGTCTGAATATTGTACAGTATATACTGTGTACTGCTTACTATTTTAAACACAACTATTTGCAGGTAACTCTTTATGCATAAACAAATATGGATGGCTCATCTTGCACTACAGCTCTTTAACTGTGGTAAGAAACATAGTTCTTGTTACTTTGCTGTGTGAAAATCATTTTACTTTGATGAGGCTTCTATATCTTTCATTCCATATACACCGATGAGCCAAGACATTATGATCACTCACAAGAGAAGCAAATAACATTGATTATCTCCCAACAAGGGCACATGTCAAGGTCTGGATAGATTAGATGGTAAGCGAACAATCAGTTCTCATAGTCAAAGTGTTGAATGCAGGAGAAATGGGCAGAAGTAAAGATCTGAGCATTTTGACAAGGGCCAAATTGTTATGGCCTGACGACTGGGTCAGAGCATCTCTGAAATGGCAAGGCTTGTGGTGTGCTCCCAGTCAGCAGTGGTGAGTATCTATCGACAGTGGTCTGAAGAGGGACAAACCACAAACTGGCAACAGGGTGTTGGGTGCCCAAGGCTCATCGATCCACAAAGATAATGAAGGCTATCCCATCTGGTCCGAACCTACAGAAGGTCTACTGTGGCACAAGTCACAGAAAATTTTAATGATGGTTACGGGAAGAATGTGTCACAACACACAGTGCATCACACCCTGCTACATATGGGGCTGCGTAGCCGCAGACCGGTCAGAATGCCCATGATGACCCCTGTCCACCATCGAAAGCACCAACAATGGGTACGTGAGCATCAGAACTGGACCATGGAGCAGTGGAAGAAGGTCGCCTGGTCCAATGAGTCCCATTTTCTTTTACATCACGTGGACAGCCGTGTACATGTGCAGCGTTTACCTGGGGAAGTGATGGCACCAGGTTGCACTGTGGGAAGACGACAAGCCATTGGAGGGAGTGTGATGCTCTGTGCAATGTTCTGCTGGGAAACCCTGGGTACGGCCATTCATATGAACGTCAATTTGACGTGCCACCTACCTAAACATAATTGCAGACCAGGTACACCCCTTAATGGCAATGGTATTCCTGATGGCAGTGGCCTCTTTCAGCAGGATAATGCACCCTGCCACTGATGAAGAGTTCAAGGTGTTGCCCTGGCCTCCAAATTCCTTAGACCTCAATCTGATTGAGCATCTGTGGGTTGTGCTGGACCAGCAAATCTGATCCACGGTAGCTCCACCTCGCAACTTACAGGACTTGAAGGATCTGCTGCTAATGTCTTGGTGCCAGATACCACAGGACACCTTCAGGGGTTTTGTAGAGTCTATGAGCCAAAACATAATGACCACCTGCCTAATATGCTGTTGGTCCTTGGCGTCCCACCAAAACAGACCCGCCGAAGACCAACATCATATTAGGCAGGTCGTCATTATGCTTTGGCTCATCGGTGTACACCTCAAAAGATATCCCTGCAGTCTCTCACAGAGAGAAACAAGTTACCTTAAAAAAATAGTTCACCCACAAATGAAAGCTCTGTCATTGTTTACTCACCCATGTTGCATCTTTCTTTCTTCCATGGAACACAAAAGGAAAAAAATTGAGGAATCTTCAAACAGCTTAAGTAAATGGTGATTCTGGGCTGTCATAGTCAAAGTCATATGGGTTTGGAGTGATATTAGGGTGAGTAAATAATGTACAAATTTTCATTAACTCTTCTATACCTTCAGAGAGGATCTTCACTCATGAGGTGGCATCTGACAGCCCAACAGGTGGTGTCAGTAATTCACCATGTTGTGTGTTTATGTGTGAATTGTGTCAGCAAAAACGCTGACAAACAACTAAGTTTTGTAGACTGTCATAAATTTCATTTTAATCCTGCAATCCCATTTTACAGGAAGCGGGGCTTCCTAATATTTGCATTAAATTGCTTCTCATGCATCAGTAGAGCAAAACCCATGATTATAAGATGCAACTGGCTTCTGTGCATTTAAAGTAGTCAGTCATACACATTTACACTCATTCTCTTCTAAAGCAGGCACTCTTGGGTTTGTGGTGGTCCACTTTCAGTCCTCATAATCCACAATTATGCAGTTGTTTTACTGTCCCGTGCTGTTTTTACTTCTTGGGACGCTGCTTTGATCTCTCTGGCGCTCCTGGGGTTTAATTGCCCCTTTATTTGTCGAAGCAATGGACCCTGATACTGATGCAGATAAGAAAGGCTCAATTAAATAAAAAACAGTTGGCTACAATTAGGACTGGTCCAAGTGTTCCCGGTGGGTTTGCTGTGACTGCAGCCCACAGCGACTAAACAGCCCCTGTTCCCTGCTGCTCAATGCAGTCACTCACAATTTAATTGCAGTCTGTGCCCAACCTGAAACAGAGGCCCATTTAAAATCTTTAAAAGTCTGTAATGTGTGTGATGAAAGTATTGGTTCATAAACACTTTACTACTCTTGGATAATGTTAATCTCAATATATAAGTTTTTTAATTAAAAGTTGTATATGTTAACATCAGTTAAAGGGGCATTCAGTAGTTCTCTAGTTAGCGTTAGCATTGCTCTTCTTCATGTACTTTAAGTACAAATACGACAGTGGTGTTAGATGCTATACTGCCATCTATCGATGTGGATGAGCATGATCGTCTCTGCTGCCCCCGCCAGTTTTGGAATATCATTTGCATCTGGAAAATGTCGGAGTTTGAGGTAATTTCTAAAGTTATTTATTACTGCTATAATATAATTGCTTTGACTACAAACAAACATCAGAATTTAAGCAAATAGACTTCTACAGTTAAGGACAGATTATTATTGTCCCTCATATCAATAATCTTTTCTAAAGACAGTTATTACCTTTATTAGAGAACTGCTTAGCGTGAAATACAGTAAACCTCAATTATCTAGCGATACAGAATGTTATGGTAAAGGAAAGATTAGAATTGTTTTTGATTATCAAATTTATCATGTCCATGAGTAGTGTATTTGAAGAACTCGTTTTGTTTCCAAGCAAACCAACATCATGGTTTACTTAAAATCCACAACCATCGCTGTGCCAAGCTATTAAACGAATGAAGACGTATGCCGTTTCATAGAGGTGGAGGTAGATGGGCCCATCTTACTATAGCTTGATAATAAAGAAAATAAAATGACACATTGCTTTCCAGTTGCGTTTGTAAACACAGCTGAAAACTGTCCATTACTAACATATGTTGACACACATCATTTTAAAAAGTTTGAGGGAAACTTGTATGAGTTTTCTGTCAATTCCTCTGATACTATTTTAGAGAATGGCCTAAACAATTTATAATTTCTTACCTGTCCAACAAAAAGCATCAGCATCACTACTCATGCTTTTGTCCGTCATCAAATCTTTCCATCTTGTGTATGCCGTTCCAATGTTTACTTGTTTTTTTGCCTTTGCCGGTGTTTATGTCTTCTTGCTTTGGACCTTTTGTCGGCAGTACAGCTACTGAATCTCCTCTTGTTTCTGCTTCAGATCACTCTTCACAAAAACACTATTCATTTGTTAATTTGAAAAAAAAAAAAAAGCATCAAATTACTGAATGCACTTTTAATACATTATAAACTCACATGAACTAACCTTGAAATATTTTATTTAATAAATTAACATTAACCAAGATTAATAAATGCTGTAAAAATGCATTGTTGGTTGTTAGTTCATGATACCTTATTGTAAAGTGTTATCATTAAATAATAATGATGTTTATGTCTATTCTATTCATTAGTAGCTTTGTTTGTTTCAGAGCATATTCAAATAACATAGTAATATAATATAATAATTTACAAAATAATATAATAATACACTAATTCATAAATTATTATTTCTGAGCATTTGAATGTCAATGTACATAAACTAAATTAAATGAATAAAGTTAATAATGTAGGATATATAAATATCATTTTGCTCATTTATTATTTATTTATTTCTTAAAAAGAATAGTGGACAATTTAAACTGTATTCAGTTTCATATATATATATATATATATATGGCAACTGCATCAATACCATTTAAAAAGCATCCCAGGGTGATACCTCAAGAAGTTGGTTGAGAAAATGTCAAGAGTACATGTCTGCAAATTCTAGACAAAGGGTGACTACTTTGAAGATGCTAAACTATGTCACAGTTTTGATTTATTTTGGATTTTGTTTAGTCACAACATAATTCCCATAGTTCCATTTATGTTATTCCATAGTTTTGATGACTATACTATTATTCTAAAATGTGAAAAAAAAAATTAGTAAGTGTTTCAAAACTTTTGACTGGTAGCATATTATATATATATATACACACACACATACACACACACACACAGACACACATTGCAATTGTTGCAGGTTGCATTTTCATTGCAATGGGCTTTAAATCTCTTAAACTCAAATCATCCAAATATTAATCTGCTGGTAGACTGTGGCTATATGCTTTCCTAGATAGCTTTAATAGAAATTTATCATTACATTATATCATCAAAATGCATAGATATGAAGTTAGTAGCTTTGTGCTGGAATCTGTGTTGAATGTGACCTGCTCAATATCATAATACATTTCCACTTTTTTCAAGAACCATTAACCACTCCAGATCCCAGTGTGGATGTAGGACGAAACGCCCACGTCATTAACTGAAGAAAAACACAGTATGAGCAGGTCTCTCTCTTTCTTTCCTACTTGTTCTCTGAAAAGCATGAGTTTTGTATGTGTTAAACTATAAACTAGGTCAAACACTGAAGTTGTTAGAAGATTGTTAGAAAAAGAACATTGTTAGAAAGCATACAAGTCATTTTCCAAGCATGCTTTGTTTTAATAAAACCAAAAGCTGAATAATTTACAGTGCTTGATAATAAAAAAAACAGTTTTTTTTATAGCAGGAACAGGGCTCTTGAAAACATTGAAGTAATGAACTATGTACCAGAGTAATGAACAATATTCTCAGTGTCCAAGTAGAAATGTCACCGTATTGAGAACAGTTTATTCTGTTTCATTCATACTCTCTGGAAAGAGTTATTCCTTCAAAGTGATAAATCTGATTGGGCTCAGGTCAAGATAATCATGACTTGCAGCATTTCAGAACTCAAACAGAAGCACGAGAACGCTTAAAACATTCTATACTATTCTATTCTGGTATCTGGTAGTTTGACCACTATTCCGCTGAAAACGGTCTTTTGGTGAGAAATGTGAACCATTCAATCAGGCAAGTGGGCAAAATCTCAATAAAAAATATCAGTTCAAAAAATCTGTTGACTGAATGACTGTCTGAATCAAGCTAATTAATTTGCCAATGGCAAGGGACCTAAAGACAGAAAGTCTGAACCAGCACCTGTTTCTGTTGGCGAAAACCATCTTCACTGCAGGCTGGCTTTCCATAGCCCCTCGCCAGGTGATGGGGGAAGCAAAAACACTTAATCCCCCTCAGTACCCTCAAACACAAGCCAAAGTCAACACTGTCTTCTTCCAAACTGTCAAATCCCCCTGACCAATCACTCATTCCACCAGAATAGCAGCCTTAGGCAGACTTAAGCGGTAGTAGATGCGTTATATAATTTCCATAGATTTGACGGTATTAATTTCAGACAGTGTGACGATGTGTTTTTCAAAAGACAGACACTTGACCCAGTGCACTTCAGTCAATGAAGAACACTGACTGTACCAAAACCTAGTGAGCTGCTGACGTAAGCAGTATTTTAAGGCATCACACTTCCAAAAGTTAAAAATAAGGACCATTTTACCCAATATATGTGTGTGCATCGTTAGCTTTAACACATGCTAATATTAAACTCTTTTAAAGTGGATATAATAATTATAGCTGTTGAGATTTTTAGAAAAATTACAGAGAACACCCACACTAGAAGGTTTTTTGTGGGATGTACTAAAACGATATTTAGCTTTCCTATTTGGTGGCAATTTAAAGTCTCTTGAACTTGCCCTCGCTATTCTCTGGATAGCTGACTACTTTCACCTTTAAACATGACAGTGTGACACCAGGCTTACTTGCAGCCTCCTAACAAGTGACAGCACAGCTGTTCCCTTTTCCTAAACACACTGCAGGAATTAAGATTGAGGTTATGACTATTATTTCCACAAAAAAGGGGTGGTGTAGTTTTTAAATGTTCAGTCTTCTTTTAACGCCCTCAGCTGAGCTTAAGTTAACGATCTGATGTGTTTTTTTTTTTTTTTTGTACATTCAGCATCTTCCTACAAATCAGTGGTACATTTTAGCAGTTCCTGGCATTTTATCTTTTTATATTGAGGTCTGTTATCTTCTGGACATCAGGTACTTGAAAGTAACTGCAGTTCTGGACAGGATAATTTGTCCTGTAGGAGAAAAGTGGCAATTTAGGGACATAAAAAGGGTAACAGTTCACCAAATAGGATCCAGCATATGATCAGTAATGTGTTCACTCAAGCATTTTCACTCAATCTGATAACCAACACTCAATAACATATACTGTATCATGCATATCAAGCATGATGTAGTCAACCAAATCAATTAATTTTAGGAACAGCAACATAAACCTGTAAAAAAAACAGGCAGACCAGTTTAAGATGGTCTGCTAATTTTAGCTGGTTTAAATGGTCAATCTGGTCTTTAGCTAGTTAATCAGCTGACAAGTGCCCAAATCCCATCTAAAACCAGCATCCCAGACCAGTTTGACCAGGCTGGGAGACCAGTTAAGACTGGCAAAGCATCTCAGGCTGGTTCAAACCAGCTTAATACCTTAGAATTTTTACACAAGAGGTAGCCAACCCTGCTCCTGGAGAGCTGCCTTCCTGCAGAGTTTAGATCCAACCCTAATCAAACACACCTGAACCAGCTAATTAAGGTCTTCGGGATTACTTGAAAATTACAGGCAGGTGTGTTGGAGCAGGGTTGGAGCTGAAGGCCACATCCATACTAATACGTTTTCATTTGAAAGCACATCTTTTTCTCTATGGCTACATTCACATTAATCCTGATATATTTGAAAACAGCGTTTTCTTTTTCAAACGCTCTCTATCCACACTGCCGTTTTCAAACGTTTTCCAAAAGTTGCTCTCCCACACTGAAACGTATGACAAATCTTAAATCGAATCCTCTATGGAGCATTTAAACCTTTATGGAGCATTTTTAATTTTTTCGGAATAAAGTCTTATATATAAATATAAATGTGGTCCACTTTAAGAGACAGATAGACGGGATCCAACATGAAATCATCTCTTCAGGTCAGGAATTTAACATTGCACTCAGGTTTAAGCTATAAATGAATACATGGGAATCACGTGTGATACATTAACATAGACATTTCAAGAAGTGGAACGTGTATATGATGTCGTATCTTAGTTAATGTTACACTTAACAAGCTCCAGATACGCACAATGAACAGAGACCGCAAACTGAGTCGAGACCGCGCACATCATATCTGTAATCACACTGTGCGCATTTTCATTCATAAGGTGGTTATGAATGAACCACCAGATGGTACTTTAGAAATATTGGTTTACAGATTCATAAATTCTTTTTAATTTTGGATATGTTTATTTAAAATGTCATTTTATCCTTTTACTTCTTGGATAATCAGTCAAATTAATATTTTTTTCTATTATTCGGATTAATCTGTTATTCGTTTTGAAGTCATTATTCGTGCCTTTCCGAATAAGGTATTCGGCTTCAGGCACGTCCCTGCTACCAAGTTTGGTGAATGACGCTTGATAACCTCTAGGAGAAATTAGTCCGAAATTTTCAATAGACGTCTAATGTCTAACGTCCAACTTTGGAAAACCGTCTGTCCGATCCCTTACTAAAAATATCACACACCAAGTCAGCACATCAGAAGGACTGTGCCAAGTTTTGTGGATGTAGCTTGAAATTTCTAGGTGTTAGAGCCAGTAAATTTGGTCTAAGGCTAGGGATTTTGAAAGAACAATAATATGCTAATGAAAATTTGTACTCAGAGCTTACCAAGACTAGGAGAGTAAATATACAACATAATCTACAATAACTCAATCTAATTGCTTTCTTCGGTGTTCTTATAAACACTTCCTGCTTTGTGGGCTAATGAGCTGCGAGACATATAATCGTACTGGAACATATTGTTGTATGGACCGGCTAGAGTGTGAAAGGTCAACCCAAGGAGGAAACCAACTCTGTTTTGTGGCAGCTAGGGTAAAGCGAGTAAGTCAGGGAAAGAGAAGGAGTGGGTAAAATTGAGAGGCTGCAGACTAGTTTTTTCGGCAGGTTGACAGGCCTCATTGCTCGACTAACAGGGCTATTTTGACAGCTGTCAGATGGTCCGTATTACCATTACAATCCTGCACCCCTGGGACACTCCATTGCAGACCACAACTGCTCTGGAATAGCTTCAGAAAAATAAAGAAAACTGGCATGGCTGAGAACCCAATATACTAGCCCCAACTTCCTCCTTTCACTGCATTACAGCGCAGCAGTTCGTGGGCATTTTCTGTGTGTTATTTGGTTTAACAAATGCTGTTGCCGATAGGGAGAGGGACTGTGGTTCCAATAGCAAAGCAATAGAGTGCTGTGGAGGTAAGTCGGTTTGCTCTATATATTTGCTGATTTGACATTCACAGTTTTCTGACATTGGAAGTTTCCTTATTGAAATCCCATGAAGTTTGAAATACTTAAACAAACTAGATGAATCAATCATCTTTTTTATGACAGATCACTTTGTTTATAAGTTAAATGGATGGCTCACCCAAAATGTTTCTTTCTGTCATCATTTCCCCCATGTCATTCCAAACCTGCATGAATTTCTTCATTGGAACACAAAAGGAGATATTAGGCAAAATGACAGCCTCATTCACCATTGGCTATCATTGTATGGGAAAAACATGCAATGTAAATGGATGGTGCTAAGGCTGTAATTCTGTGTGACATCTCCCTTTGGTGAACTATTCCTTTAATAATTATTATCTGTTACACCAGTGGTTTTTAACTGGTGGTTCGCACCCAAAAATAGGTTGCAGGTCTGTGTTGATAGGGTCGCAGGTGACAGCAGCTGAACAAAATTTGTGAAACAATAAAATAAAATGCAACAAATACATACAGTATAACCGTGCATAGTTGGGATCTTCAAAAAAAAAAAAAAAAAAAAAATACTACATGCTCACTTGTGGCAAGAATAAACATGGTTTGTGCCAACTAAAATTTATTTTGACTGGTGAATTATTGGTCAAGGACATAAAATCATTTAAATTCAAAAGATGTTTAGATACCAAAATTGTCAATTATATTTTTCACTCGTGTCATGTTAATAATTTTGAATATTGATGGGTCTATGTAGTTCATTGTAGTGTTCTGTGTTGGGTAGCCAATAGATGTCCAATGTAACATCTGGGTCCTAAAGCAAAATCAGTTGAAAAGACCAAATATTCAATGTGGCCTATGAAGTTTCATCATAATTACAGGTTTTCCTCAGTGTATGTCCATGTTGGTGGTACAAAACAGCTCATTTCTGTTGGTTTAGCAAGGCCAAATGTAATCTTGAACCACCATGTGGACTTTCCTTGAATATTCATCATGGTACCTCATAGTCTGTGATCATCATTAGAGTTTCCCCACAAAAAAAAAAAAAAATAATAATAAATTCAGTCAGGTTCTTAAAGTACATAAAACCACTGGTGACACTGGATAACTCCCCAAACATTTCTTCATAATCTAGGATGACTTTTTAATTGCCATCATTACAAGCTGATGCTGTGGAGAGAAACAGCAGAGCTCCACTGTCAAAATTAAGACTTCTGAGGTCTGACTTCATTCATTGGTTGGCTGTAACAGTAAGTTAGAACAAGAAAGTTTCTTGGAAAAGAATGCAGATGTCTCAAGACAATGGACATGGCATTTTAAGACACTGAAAAAACAGTGAGGCACGGAGCAATGGTCAAAGATGTCCGTCTAGCACATTTTACATAGACCAAAAAAAAAAAAAAAAAAAAAACAGCACATATGGACACTATGCATTCTGTGTAAATGGCCTCTAAGTGTTTTATGGGAGATTTGATTATCCTCTACAGAAAAACCTATCTGATGAAGTCTGAGTGGTTGATAAATAAGAAAAAAATCAGCCTACTAAGTCAGAACAGTCTGTAGGTCTGTGCCAAGTTTGGTGGACATACCTTGAATGCTCTAGATTTTTTCAATCAAAGTCTAAGGGAATTTTCAGGATATTTGATTGTCTGCTACCTGAAAACCATAACTCTGGTTAAATGCGGAAAAAATAAATAAGGTCATACTTGGTTTAAACAGATTGAATGACAGTGCCAAGTTTTGAGGACATATCTTGAAAACTCTAGGCAGAGTTCCAGACAGAATTTTTGTTATAGGGATTTATAATTAAAAAAATAAAAACCAACCGCTGATTATGCAATAACATTATGTTGGCTTTAATGAGAATCAGTATAATGAGAAACTTTTCTTTCTTTACATTGTAAAAGTGGCTACATTATGGTGGCTCAGAGCTTCAAATATAAGCACAGAATACATTGGTGGCAAAGAGCAGAGTTACTGGAGCTCATAAGCAAACATCCAAAGCCTGCTGAGATAATTGGCTTTGTGAGATTAGAGCACACACACACATACACACACATGCACACATGGATTAAGTGTGTGTGTGTGTGTGTGGGAATGAAGGCCGCTGCATGGTATAAATTGTTCCATCAAAGTCAGCTCTTTCCTGTGTGATCGGTGGGGCATCACTGCTGATCTCTCTTAATTGTTAAAGTCATTGTTCCGGAACTTCCTGTGCCAGCGCACAGCTCATTAATGTCCACTCTCGCATACTGCTGTTGTGGGCAGACAGTCAAGTCATTGTTTTGCATATCCCTGCAATCCATTAAAATTAATCTTTCATATATATTTTATTTTAGTTTGTTTCTTTCTCTTTTAAATGACCTTTTGACTAAGATACTTTTTATACATTGTATATGCCAATTGTTTCAAATTTCGAAGTGTGGCTTGTACCATATCGTCGCTATTACCCCTGTTCCCTTGATTTAATCACTTTTTGAAACCACATTTATACCCTTACAAAAATCGAGAGTTCTGGCAAACTTGCTGCAAACTTGCAAGCTCATATGCATGTAAAAATAATGAATGGGAAATTTGCGGCAAGTTTGTCAGAACTCTAGATTTTAAAGGTATCTTAGCTACAAAATAAAGATATATTCATTTTATTGAAATAACTTATACTGTTGCTGTCTTCAAATCAACCTGAGAAGTTCCTACTTTAGAGTTTGGTATTCATAATTACGATGTAATGTGCGTTCAAGTGATTTTGGTTGGAATAAATTTGGCACATGGGGCAATTTCACTTTGTGGCAAAGACAGCAAGCTTATATTAACGCAAGTGTAACAAAATGAAGAGCAAAGATGCGGCTTTCGGTGTGTAATATATTTTTAGCTATGTATTTTATCTCATGCTGTCACAGAGTATGATGGGAAAGCTTTTGTCGTGCAAGCCTGACGCATCACAAACAAGCTAAAGGAGTAATATTTTCCAACTTGATCTCACAAGAAATCAGCAAGTTAATTCTAAATTATTTGTCGCCCATATTCAGACCCCATTTACTGAATTCCAACACCATGTGGCGAATGTTCCTGTGGTGAAAATCACCCATGCAGTGTCTTTGTCATCACATCCCAGATACTGCATTTGCAAAGCATAAAATAGTGGTTTTAGTATCAGTAATGTAAAAGTTAGGGTTAGGGTTAGGTTAGGGTTAGGTTTGTTAGGGTTAGGTAAGTAAGGGTTAGGAGTAAATCAACATAAATATTGCGTATATTTTTTCCGAAAATCTCCATTCAGTGTAATTCTACATAATTCTGTGCTTCCAACTTTTCTTCAACAGTTGCGAGGGCCCTTTTCTGTTCCAGTATGACAGTGTCCCGTGCACAAAACTAGGTCCATATAGAAATGATTTAGTAAGTTTGGTGTGGAAGAACTTGACTGTCCTGCATAAAGTCCAGATCTGAACCCCACTGAACAACTTTTGGCTGAATTTGAACACAGAATGCAAGCCAGGCCCCATCGCCAACATCAGTGCCTGACCTCAGTGATGCTCTCTTGTCTGAATGGGAGCAAATCCCAGCAGCCATGCTCCAATATCTAGAGGAAAACTTTCAAAGAAGTGTGGATGCTGTTAGGGACTCACTATTCATGGCAACTCACTAAAAACTAGAATATATGGGTGTGGTGTTTAGGTGTCCACATACTTTTGGCTATGTAGTGTATATAGTATTCAGATAATTAAAATGCATTACATTATTGTGGCAGAGGTGTTAAGCAATGATAAATCAATACAAAAAGTGCCTTTAGAATCCAATGTATTGTTTATTTAGATATTATTGAACATAAGCCTACAGTTCACAGCAATTCATTTTGCAATTTGTCAATCAGTCCAAGATTTATTATGAGGGCTTGTCTAAGACATACAATTTTTAGGTAGCTGTGTCAAGTTTAACCTAGTTTAATACTTAGAAAAACACTTCTTGAGATCCCTAAGTTCAGATTTGTGCTCCATTAAGCTGTGTTTTGAATGCAAGGACGCATCCTTGAGTTGTGCTTTCTTCTGAAGGGTTGGTTTGTTCTCTGTATAAGCTGCGCATTGCCTATACAGCTGAAGTTTCGCTTACTGCCCCCTGAAGAAAACAGGAGCTACTTCAAGCTTGAATTGCTCAGGAATTTTCTTTATTATGGTCCGTGGACATTATTAATAGCATTATTTTTTTAACGTATTATTTTTTATATAATTATTTGCACTGAATTAACACTTTAAATTGACAGCCCTACTTTTTATCAAATAAAACAATTATCCTAATGCGAGCGTATATGTTTTTTTAATGTGGATTTTAGAGATTTGATTTGCATCTTGGTATTTCCATCCAGCTTTTTTATGTTATATCCCAAAATTCAAATAAAAATAATGCAGTGTTGTGCTATTCATGTGCATCTTGTAAATATTATCATTTCAAAGGCGGCATATGTACTGTCTACTACATTAATATCCAAATTTTGAAGAGAAGTCTATATTTATTCAGTATAGAGTATGCAGTTATAAACTGTACTATTATTAATCCTTGTCATGCATTTCCATAGAAATGAATGTTAAATGCACATTCACAGGACCCAAAAAACACATTTCTTTGTATTTATAATTTCATTATAGTATATTTATTATATAGTAAACTATTTCTATAGTTTCATCCCAAACCCTACATGGAATGAGTTCCCTAATCATGACAAAAGCTTAAATACCAGGGTTGTTTACCATTTCATAACTGAAGAGGCCACTCAGATGAGTGACAATACTGCTTCAAGAAATGGAAAACAAAGCCCGGGTGCTCTCAAATAAAATCCTCATTTGCAATTCAATCCAAATAGGTTTTTGAAAGCCCTAAGCAAGATGGCAACTTCAAAAACCATCATTTGTAAAGCCGTTCTGAACAGAAGGGCTCTTCAGAATTACTGTGCCCAGAGAGAAGAGGCAAAGGACACTTTGTGAAAGGCACACCTTGAAACATTCCAAAGACTGTGTCTACTTTTAGTATGAAAATAAAAATTGGCCACATTCTGATACAGTATGAAGAAAAAAAAAAAAAAAAATGCTAAAATAGAAATAAACAATGATTAAAACAATAAAAAAGATCATTAAGGTACAATCTGAAATCTGAGGAGTGTTTGGGAGTAACTAACAAAAAGTAGTGACTCTACTAACTTAAAGGGATAGTTCACCCAAAAATGAAAATTCTCTCATCATTCTCTCTCACCCTCATGCCATCCCACATGTGTATGACTTTCTTTCCATATATATTTTCATTTTGGGGTGAACTGTCCCATGAACTACATTTTTCAGTAGCATGACATTAGTTCAGCTGTTTGTGCTTTTTTGAGCTTGACTGTCCCTTGTCCCCATCCACTTTCATTGTGTGGAAAAGAGAAGCTTGGATTCAGCTAAACATCTCTTTTTTGAGCTCCAAATAAAGTAAATAAGTCATATTGGTCTGGAACAACCTGAGAATGAGTTTCTTATGGAGTAGAATGGTTAATAACGAGTATGACCCTTCCCTAATTAAGTCTCTTTTGTTTGTAATTGGCCTTTAGAAATGATTGTTGGTTTGATACCCCATTTGATCTTTCTGCTGCTCTGGACAGCTGTAGGTGTACAGGTAATGGCCTTATTACAGTTAGATGGATTACATGAAAACATAGTATGGCCAGTGATTGCTGTTAAATATTATGACAATAAATCCATCATGCAACCAATACCGCAGCTAGGCATTGCACTATTTGTTAAGTCTAAAGGTGTAAGCTCATTTTTGCAAGAGAGGGCAAATTCTTTCCATTCTCGTCTCGCCACATAAAATTATCCCATTCATTAGAGTGCCAGACGTTCGGAGGATATTACAACACAAAACACTGTCAGCTGATTTGTCATTGAAAACACCCAATTTTTCATGTTCAGCTGTTTTCTTTTGTATTATGTTCCATAATTTACTTAATGTAGCTTTCATGTATTGTTCGAGGTAATTTTGAAGAGTTATTAAAGATATATTTCATAGCTCTGGCTGGGTAACTTGCACCAACACCCACTGAATTGGACAACAGAGACAAAAAACCCATCACAATTAATTCAAAATAAATGTAATCTGAGAACTTGTATCCAAGCAATCATTAAAACTCTCATTAAATCATGTATTTATAGACTAATACTATAGGGTCATATAAATTTGCTACAAAATTAATAATGATGACTCTGGCTAACCAGGGGCCCCTGATCAATGTGGCCCCCAGGCTATGGCCAATGGTGGTCTACTGGTTAATGCATCCCTGCTAACCACACTTACACAGACATTGTCTATGTTTGGAATAGTACACTACCATGTTACTCTTACCATTTTAAACGTATATAATATGTTTTACACAAGATTGGTGTTACGAACTATTCTGTGTTTTCCCCTATCTTCAGGAAACTCTTATGTTGAAATCACCTTCTGCACAACATTTCCCAAGATGCCCAGTCATCATCCTCACCTGTCCTCCATCATTGTGTTCAGCTGTTTTGCATTTACCTTCATTTGTGCCCCTATTTAGACCATCATGTTAAAGATGTAAAATAGCAGTATTAATTTATGTGATAATTAAACATGCTCAAATGCTTTTATGATGAATGCAATAATGTTGTGACAACAGTTTGAAATATTTATCATTGCATAATGCATTGTTTTACTTTTTTATTTTTTTTAGCTATTGTTCAAAACATGCAATATTCAGTGTAAACTGTGCAGTATGTAGTTTGCAGTAATAAATAAATAAATGTTGCTTTACGGTAACCTAAATATTTGCTTCATGTGGTAATGTCTAAAAGAACCTTTTTTTTTTTCTTTTTTTTTTCAAGGCAAAAATACTATTTTATGTGACTAAATCAACCTGATTACACCAATGGAAATAATGGAAATTTAAGGATCAAATCATGTACAAATAACAAATTTAGCTAACAACTGCATATATACACTTTTTAAAGCCCACTGTAAAATGTTTTGTCAGGTAACCCAAAATGTGCTTCATGTGGCAACATCTAAATTAACTGGTTTTATTCAAGTCCAAAATAATATTTAATTGGACTAAATCAATCTGAATACATCCAGTTAAAGCAATAAAACACATTTGTAAGGGTCATATCAAGTAGAAATAACAAATTTTGGCAACGACTGCACATTTCCACTTTTTTACAGTGTAGTATTTCATTTTGAACATAGCCATTGCTCACTTCTGTTCTTGCAAAACAGTGTGCATACAATTATACAAACACATACATCTCTAGTAAGTTCTATTTTTTACCACTTGTGTAATCTGACCACAAAACACTTTTATCACCCCATTTCCATCTCTCTTGCACCCTCGTTAGTTAGCTGAGGAAAGTTAAAGATCAGTAAAAACCCAAAGTGTCATTAAACATTATACAAAGCTCATTAAGAATGAAAAACAGGCAGTAAAAATGGCTTGGGGATGAGCCAGAGAAACTATTTAATTCCTCCAGCTGCTCATGTGTTTCTACTGCAAATTACTCTACGACATGTCCAATTTGTTAAGGAAGTTGATATAAAAATGTAATGCAATGCTGAAATTAGATGACAGTATGTTCTCTACCTCATTTGTGTAAAAAAAAAAAATAAATAAATACGGATATGTTTCAAAACCTAGTGAGCTGCCGACATAGGGAGAATTTTAAGTCATTATTCATTTCAGATGCAAAGGCTATTCCAAAAAGAAGTTGGCATCATAATTATTCTGCCTTTTAAGGTACTTCATTTTGGCCAAATTCTATTCAATTATATTCTATTCTATTCTATTCTAATCTATTATGCTCTGTTCTATAACTAAAATATAGTAGTCCTGTATGCATTTAGGGTGACATCTTTGAATAATAGGTCCTGCTTTGTTTAAAATGGCATGTTTGTATGACGTATGGCACTTAGAAACCATTCCAGGAACCAGGTTACCCAACCTGCTATAAATTCTCACCCTTTTTGCCCCGTTCCTCCACCTCAATCCATATTAATTTTCCAAATTGCTCTAGATGAGGCCCTGGTTGAGGAAATGTGACTTTTTGACCAACTCCGTGCAGCCATGTGGCCAAGAAAAATGTGCACTTCAAATGTCTTATATGTATATATATTTCTTTATAAGTCCTGGCACAATAAAAAAAAAAAAAAAAAAAAATCAAAAAAAAAAAAAACCTGAACAGATTTTGTACCAGAGAACTTTTACTTAAAGCATGTCACCTAAATTATTGGAGGTTTGGTTGAAAAACAGGATAACCCATAACACTAATGATAAAATCCCTTTAGCTCCAAGGTACCCATGGGAGACTGGATTAGAACTTAAGTGAAATGATTTGTTGCATCGCATTTGAAATTGCCAAAAAGTACAGCTTTGCAATACAAAAAAGTGGAGTTGTCGAGAGTACCTGGAAGTTGTCGTAATTTGGTCGACAAAAAAGAAAACAAATCCAGGGTGACACTGAACATTGTAACAGACTTGGAGGCATGGACTCTGTGACCTTCAAATGAAAAAAGAGAGATATTTTAAGGGAGGTATTATTTATTATGAGGTATAAATTTGTCAAGATTTGAAGTAATGATATATCCAGTTTAATATGTCCAAGAGGCATTCAAAAATACCTCATGAGATTGTGGATCTATGACAGATGGGGAAATGAGATGTAATGTTGAGTGTCATTAGCACAGAATTTCTAAGAAAATCTGAGTGATATGAGTAGATTTAAGTTTAATGGTCCAAGGACTGAACCTTGTGGTACCCCAGTGGTGAGAAGTGCCTTTACAGTTAATTTGGTAAAGATTTTGCTGGATTTATGTTGCATTTTTTATAGGTGATTGTAGAGCCGAGGAGGGCGCGGCCGGGCTGGAATGACACACGCCCGGTCGCCAATCAGTCTGATGGGGCACGCGAGGGATAAAGGTGGCCGGGGACGACAGTTCGAGAGAGAGAGAATTACAGGCAGCTGTACTGTGTGTGTGTTTATGGTTGTGTGTTTTTGTTTAAGTTGTTCATTAAATTATTATTTAAGTTGTCAAGCCGGTTCTCACCTCCTCCTTTCCCTCTAACCCCCCTTACACTGGTGCCGAAACCCGGAGGGATTCCCGTCGCAGAGTCCTCGACACTGCCGTCCACCCAGGGGAGCGCCGCTGCCATCCGATGGGGGAAGGAGTAGCCCGACCACCCGGACGCGGGGAATGGCCACCGTCCACGAGGCGAGTGGGGACTGGACTCCCCGACCACCTGGAGCGAGGGAGCCACTGCCGGACGGGGCAGAGGAGTGCACTGCCGTCCCCCGGGAACGCGGAGGGGTCGAGAGAAGACCGACGTCCACGGGGGGAGGAGGGAAGCGACTCCCCGACCGCCTGGAGTGGTAGGGCCGCTGCCAGGGGAGGAGCGTCCCCATGGGATGCCGGGAACGCGGAGGGGCGTTCTGTCCGCTGGGGGTCGGAGGTCTGACTCCGGTCCGCCCGGGGAGGAGCGGCTGCCGTCCACCTGAGAGGGTGAAGGAGTGATCGAGGACCACGCGATGGTGCATCAGAGAACCGGTGAGTTTCTCTTTCTCTCTCTCCTCTCTCTCTCTCTGTCGCTCCGTGTTGGCCTTTCCCTCGCCTATTTTGTTTGTTGTTGTTTTCCCCTCCTGTCTCCTCCCAGGTCGAGGAAGGCGGGGATGACCCGCCGGCAGTCGGGGCGCAAGGTTGTGTGTTATGGTTGTGTGTTTTTGTTTAAGTTGTTCATTAAATTATTATTTAAGTTGTCAAGCCGGTTCTCGCCTCCTCCTTTCAGTGATGTGTGTGATTTTATTTTCAGTGTTAAAACTTTCTACTATTCCAGCTTTATATGCAGGGACAACTATATGTAATAAGCAGGTTAATTATAAAATTACTGTATATCCTATTAGTAGCTTGATTTCCCTGAAAAGTGTAGAACCTGTGTCTCTGTGGTGATATCAAAAGATTGCTCTTTTTGCTTGAGTATCCCGACCAGCCCGACAAACCAAGATTGGTTCAACCAAGTTTGGGGCAGGATTATCTGTTTGAACGGCCAATGAAAGATGGGGGAGTGTTAAGTGTCATTTTTGCAATTCTGTTAGGTGATGTTAGTGGCAAAGATATTACACACTTAACCTTAAAAAATGAAATGTTGATTATAATTCTTCAACAGAACCTATATTCCAAACCATATTTTGGCAATTTAGACACTGTGCAGTGAGTTTCATGAAAACTAACAAACATATTGACCAATTACAGTGCAGAGTTTTTGTCATTTTAATTGCCAAATTCCACCTTAAATAGCTTTTTTTAAAAGGGGGTAAAAAAAAAAAAAAAAAAAAAAAGGAAAATAAGTCATAAAAATTGTCAGTATTATGACATTTTGAAACAATGGTGGACTTTTTCCAGAATTCTTTAACAAATTATATACATAACTAGTGTGGAGGCTCCTATGTCTCAATGTCTTTGGCTGTTCTGTGGGTTGTGGTGCACCAGGCTAATGTTATCATAGAAAACAAACCATTTCTTGGCCCGCTTCAGATATAGATGGAGTGTGTGCATGTCATGTTAAATAGCAGTTGAGGTTAGAGCCTTATTTAATGTTGAGGCTGACATTCTAAGGAAGAATCATTCCACTGCGCACATTTTGTCACAAATTCCCACTAACGGCAGCTGTTTTTCTCCTAAAAAATGTATCCAAAAACTTCTCAGGATGTGACTGAATGAATAAATTAATGTTTCCTTGAGTTCTTCCTGCAAAACTGAAAACATTGGACACCATTTTTCAAAACACTAAAATTTTATAATGAAACACATGCAGCGCAGAATTGCTGGTGTCGTGGCACAAGCATGTGTAATTCATGAAAGAGTGGAAGTTTATTAATTATATTTCCTCAATGTGTAAGACTCATGGCTGGTTTTAACATTTTATAACTTGTTTGTGAATATTCTTTGTCTTTATTTTGATCATTGCAGCAGTATATCATTAGTTATGATCAAATAATGGAGAAGACTGTTATGACGGCATATATCCAGATGCACAGTGCAGTTAAGTGCACTTTTGGCATTGTATAGAGTCGATTTAGGTGTTTGGTTCACAGTTACCTAATTTATAGGCGTTAATACAATGCAGAAAGCACTTACAAATAACACTACCTGGAAGCACAATTCACTCTCAGTAATTTCCCCCTGTATGTAGAGTAGAAAGCAGAACTCCTGGACAGAGTACTATAAATGCCACCACTAAAAATGTGGTGACTGTGTTACCTTTGGGTCTGGCGAACTTCTCAGTCCACTCAAAGTAACCATCAACCTGTATGAGACATAGTCATGGTTAGCAGAATGATTTGTTGTCCTGAGAAAACCCCAGAAATAACTGCCGAAATACAATGCCATGCCATGTCATCAGGTCATCCAGTAAAAAGTACTTTGCCTCTGGACTTAAATATGCCGATGAACTCCCTAACGATCACAGCTGTAAAAAATGTAATTATTTAAATGACAGAAGCCACTCAATTTCATTGGGCGGATAACTTGAAGGAGTTTTTTGGATATGTGGGTTTTTTTATTGCATGAAATGAAACGCGTGTTAAGGCCAAAAAAGGCAAGGAACTTTGTGACAGCACTAAGACTAAATACTATACTAAAGAGCTTCAATGGCAACACCTGGAATTTATGGATTTGGCCAGGCTTTTCCAGCTGAGAGTGATAAATCAAAGCACATGATAACAACCTTCCTCTACCTCAAATCTCTTTCTAATCACTTCCACCACAAATGCACAGAAATGTGAACCATTTGTGTTCCCTTTGTGGGCCATTTTGTTCAGCATTAGTGAGACTCTGGAGCAAGGAAAGAGGCTGCTACTTGAAAATGTCCCCTGAGCAGGCACTGTTTTATATACTTAATAATGGGGCTTTTCCACTGCACGGTACAGCTCGACTCGACTCTGCTCGCTTTTTGGGGGTTTTCCACTGTGGATAGTACCTGGTACCTGGTACTTTTTTTAGTACCACCTCAGTCGAGGTTCCAAGCGAGCCGAGCCGATACTAAATGTGATGTCAAAACCCTGCAGATCACTGATTGGTCAGAGAGAATTGTCACTACCAGCGTCACTGGATTTGCAACACAGGACATCAACACGCTAGTTTTAAAGTTAGCAACAGCGATAGCAGTATCATTTGTTTACACGACTTTCGAATTGTAAAAAGAAATGGCTGTGCGCAAAACCATGCCGTGGTCAATAAACGAGGTGCAGACGTTTTATCTCTTCTGTGAAACACATAAATTATTTTCCTATTAAAATCATGGTCAGGTTTAGGTTTAGGGTTAGGGTAAGGGGTTAGACTTTATAGATAGGGTTATGTTTAGGTTTGGATTAGGGGTTAAACTTAAAAAGAAATACTATTGTTTGTTGGTTCATTTATTTTTCTCTTTGGGAGTAAAAGTTGTTCATTTTTGTATGATCCATTTCATATGTTTTCTTATGATTTCGCCATCTTGTACTAATTATTACGACTTGTCATAAGTCCATTTTTCCATTTTTAAAATCAGAAGTCATGTGTGAACAGGACCCTTTGTTGAAATGCCAGCAAATGAGCTCTGGCAATTTGCTGGCTCAAGAAGATGTAACTTTGCCGGAAAATCTCTGTACTGGTATCACGTGTCAACGAAATCATAAGATTAACAATTTCAGCATGCACTAGGTTAGGGCGCTCTGATGTACCATGTCTGCTTATACAATACGTGATGCAATTACTCCTCGTTGTTTAGTTGGATTTTGATGGCATTTTGGCGTAAATGTGTTAATCATATCAGTACAAATAAAATATGTAAAGCAGTTGCATAGCACAAGTAATACATTTACTGGAAATTTAATCCAGCAATTTTACTGCAATTTAATGGTTTTTATGCAACATGGCCAAACAGGAAATCTATATGTTGCTTCCAAATGTTCTCGTACCCCATTCTTTCGAATTACTTCTAAGCGCCATCAGACGTTTTTACATCAATTCAAATGGATTCACCTTTCCCTGTGGTACCACTGATAGCGTGTTGTGCGAGCAACCTCTGAAACACAGGTTCTGGTCATGTGGAAACCGGGAAGTAATTGCGTCGCATCAACACATGATGAGCGTGATTCGTAGGTTGCATTTACACTATAAAATAAATGTAAAAAAAAAAAATAAATAAATATATATATTATTCCTTTGACGGTTAGGTTTAGGGTTTGGGCATATGGTTAATAAAATATGCATTCATGTTGACTGTATTACATAATTTACAGCTGAAAATATAACTCACTTTTTGCACTACATTTCACCTTGTGATATGTTTTACATTCATGGGCAATGGAGGAGTCAGGAGACAACGAAGAAGGTTCAAGGTCAGTCTCTTTTAATTGTTTGTTTTAAGCACACAATCGACAGTAACCGTCAACATACTATAACATAAAATAACTTGTCAATAAATGAAAGGACTCTCAATTCATGACTCTCTTAGACATGTCATGTCATGCTTTCCGGTCACTCTCTCTCCCACACTGACGCTCTGGCGTGCCTTTTCATGTCTCCCTCCGCCATCACTATAATTAGAGACAGGTGTTAGAGTACTCACAACCCAGGTGATAAGCCTTACCGCTCTCCCTCTCCCGCAGACCGACAAATGACCACGCCCCCCATGCCACACACCTCAACAAGTTTCAGCCAATTGGGGCAGAGGTTTGAATTTCAGTAAGCACAGACTGATTTCAGATGCAGAACTTTCAGCCGCATGTTGCAGAATTCATAGTTTGATTTGTTTGTTTCATGTGTGAAAGTGACCAACAAAGCACTACCCTTAAAAAAAAAAAAATCTAGAGTTCTGACAAACTTGCTCCAAACTTGTTGCAAATTTCCTACTCATTATTTTCACATGCAAATGAGCTTGCAGTTCAACGCAAATGTGTGCCAGAAGTTTGCATGTTAAATTATGAGTGCTGAATTTGCGTCAAATTTGCGGCAAGTTTGCCGGAACTCTAGAGTTTTGTAAGGATACACAAAACAAATTGTGGTAGACACAAACCATATTTATCCTTGTTGACATAACTCTATGGACCTGCCGGTGGGTCCAAAGGGGGGCGCTATAATGCGAACGTCAGGCATATGAGGTATTATTTGAAAGCTTAGAATCTGAACTTTTCAGAAATGACCATCACTTATGCATTTATTTTAAATAAATAACAAAATAAGGCATCAAAACATTTGCGTCCCAAATTAGCGGCCACTAGAAATATTTATATTAAAATATAAAATAAAAGTCTTTCACATAACATCTAAATGGACAAGTCATATATCAAATTAAAGCTCTCAGGAATGTGCCTGTATAGTTTATTTTGTTGCATTAATACCACAGTTCAAAAGATTTTCAAAAGAATCACAAAGTGAAATATGATTTCTGTAAGTCATCAAATACAAACATCTCTTTTATGTGCCGATCACTGCTGCTGTAAGCCCCAAGAAGCCAAAAACTTTATATATGCTCTTACTATAGGCAGTTTCCTAAAAAAGGCAGTTTCCTTACTTGTCTGTGAGCTTGCTTGGCTGAATAATCCGATGTTATATATATTAGATGTCCAGAACAAAAAAATGCCATCCAGCAGGAAAAGCATGTAAAACAAATCATAATTTTTTTTTTTATCATTGATGATAAATAGTTATATATCATCGCAAAGGGGAAGGTCTCCCCTTCTTTCTAATGACACTTAGATTGAGCTTCTAGTCCACTCAGAGGCTGAGATATTCAATGAAACAACAAGGGTGGTGCATGAACTGAAAATTAGACTGAATGTCTATGGACGAGCACATCTGTGAGGGCTAAAATGTGTTAGAGTGCCACCTACATTTCAGAAATAATATATATATATATATATATATATATATATATATATATATATATATATATATATATATTCTAGTGCTTGCTACCATCCAGTGGGATAAAAAGAGACTTTTCAATGTGAGGTAGAGTGAACAGAACCTGAATTACATTTTTACAAATTATTTTTTATTTTTTTCAAAAAATGTTCTGTTTATCATAAGATTATAAACACGTACAATATTATTTATGAATAATTGGAGTCTTTTTTATTTTATTTGGAAGATTTTCTGAAAAATTAGACACATTTGTTTGCAATTAGTCCACAGTATGTGTGAATGATGAGCTTTTAAATTTGAGAGTGAAAAACTGGGGGTGGCAGCCCAAAAATGCACCAGAGTTTAAGGGGTTAATCTGTATTGAAAATAGTTTGGGTCATATTTTCTTGTACCTTGTGTAGTTTTGTTCATGGTTTTTGAGCATGATGGCATGTCACGCAACCTGCCCATTTGCCAAATTTATGCAGTTAGTAGCATTTTGCTGTTTTTATTTAGCATTGTTTTTTTTCACCCAGTCAGAACAGACCTGTGACCAATTTTTGGGTCGCGACCCACCAGTTGAGAACCATTGATGTAGATTATAGGACCCTCCTCAGGTATTCCCTTTGACCTTTTCCAAGCAGTGGGATTTGTGTTGTGGCCATCAATAAATCTTGGAAAGCCACTCTCTCTGACATGTTCACAAACCCTGTCCACAGAAATAAAAAAGAATAACAAGAACAACCACAGCAACAAAACAAGTATTTGTGATTTCTCATTGTTTTTTCGGTGGGAACTGTATATCTGGATCACATTTTAAATTGTTTATGTGGTGTCCTGCATTTCCATTGCTCTCTCTGGAGCATGTTTTGTACTAGTCTGCAATAATAAAGACATACAAATTGGAACAATCCAATCTGGTTTTTAAGTACTTTGTAAATGAAAGCTGGTTAAGTCGATGAAACATATAACATTATTTCTGAAACTTATGTGCAACCACTGACATCATTTTCACCATTTATAGGTAATAAAATGTGGTTATAAGCACAACACAGATGCGCACATGCACATAAAAAAAAGACATTAACATTAACTTTAGTATTGAGCTAATAAATGATTTTATGACACACTATGTGCTGTGTGTCATTTAAGAGCGTGTGGATGAGAAGTTGACAACCTCTGTGCTTGATCTAGTCAATTTCTTCTCTTTAAGGGAACTGTTCACCCAAAAATGAAAATTGTGTCATTATTTACTCTCTTGCTGTCTTTAAGTTTTTCCAAAGATATTCCCCAAGGCATGTGATACTTCTGAGATCTAGTGCGTCATTCACACTATTGAACAATCTGTTAAAAATTTAATGTTGAAAATGCTTTTCTTGCGTTTTGCCAGAAACTGTTTTGCTTAAACTGTCTAGGGACTGTCTCTTAAATGGATAATTTATTAAAAAAATAATAGTTATTTCATAATTTACTCACCCTCATCTTGTTTCAAACCCACATGACTTTCTTCACAAAGGGGGATTTTTCAGTTTTTTTTCGATAAAATTAAAGTTTAATCCCCATCCATTTTTATTGTATGGAAAAGAGCCGTTTCTGCTATATATCTCCCTTTGTTTTCATTTTTGGGTGAACTGCCCCTTTAAGCTGATCTTTGATAGTTTATTCTGGTTCAGATTTTTCTTTCAGGTTGTCCTCATAGATGTATAATTTAGCAAGATATGTCGATTGTTTTCTTTGCTCAAACATTAGTCTCGGGGTGAAAACTGAGCTTAAAGACAATAACAAACTATAGAAGCTACAGGCCACAGGAAACCACAGTTTACATAATCTGAACAGGACTTAGGCAAGAAGAATTGATGTGGGTTATTAAAAACGCTTGAGATACGGTTTTATTAGCATAACAAGATCATGAGCAAATAATATGCCTCAACTGTCACTCTGAAATTAAGGCATACATTGAGGAGGCCATTAGAACCCAATTGAGAATCAGAGTAAATATAGCAGACCAAATACTAAACATGTAACATACATATGCATATACCCATTATAAGTTCACTTCTCTTTATTCTTTATTATTACAATTGTAAACATTTTAAAATAGTACTAAAGTCATTATGAAACAACATTATGAAAAACTATGAAATAATACAAATATAGGCATAAGGCAATTATGTAGTGATCATAAGATATACTAAGTAAATATATAAAAAATACATATTTTATACATCTTATTATATGGGTGTTTCTTCAACTTCAGGCACTTTTAGCACTGTGGACTTCTAGAAGTAAAATCTTGTTTTTTTATTTTTATTTTTTATTATTATTATTATTATTATTTATTTATTTAATTTTTTTTACTGTCACTATTTATTTATTTATTGCTTTTTCTCAACTTACAATGTCCAACAACGAGTGTCCACACTTAACAGGAGATTTATGTTGTTTTTGTCATTTTTTATAAAAGTCATGAAAATTCCCATTTGATCTCAAGTTCTCTGTTGTGTTTAATGTGATTTTTTGCTAAAAATGACACTGATGAAAATAACATTTTTAACATTTTTGAAATAAAATGACAGGTTCCTTTGTCTTGCTGAGGCTAATTTCATAGCTAACATTTTATGTATCCTAAATACACACAATTAAATAATATTTTCAAAGTTTTGCAAAATTACAGCTTGATTGGGAATGACACTTAATTACACTATTCTTCTCAGAAGTGACATTTACCTTAAAGAAATAATTCACCCAAAAATGTAAATTCTCTCATGATTTACTCACCTTTAAGCCATCCCAGATATGTGTGTCTTTTCTTCTTCAGCAGAACTGAAATGAAGATTTTTATGAACATATTTGAGCTCTGTCTGTCCATACAATGCAAGTGAATGGGTGCCATCAGCATATTTAGGAAGCAATAAATTAATCCACACGACTCCAGTCAATCAATTAATGTCTTCTGAAGCAAATCGATAGGTTTGTGTAAAAAATAAATCGACAATTAAAACTCTATTAATTCTTAAAAAACGCTTCCTGCTAACAGTCGACGCATCACAGAGCTGTCGCTTGACGTAAGTGTGATGGCGCATTCACACGAGAATTTTTGCGCTTTATTTACAACAGAGGAAAGAATGTCACATAAGAGTTAGGTCATTTTAAACAGAAATACAGCACTGACTAGAAGTAACGATTTAAAGTTAAAAAACTTTTTAATTATCAATTTGTTTCTTACACAAACCTAGCGATTTTCTTCAGAAGACATTCACTGATCGACTGGAGTCGTGTGGATTATTTTATTGCTGCCTAAATATGACTTTCGGACCATCAAACAGCCAACAGCCTTATGGCACCCATTCATTTGCATTGTATGGACAAAAAGAGCTGAAATGTGCTTATAAAAATCTTAATTTATGTTCTACTGAAGAAGGAAAGACATACACATCTGGGATGGCTTAAAGGTAAGTAAATCATGAGAGAATTATCATTTTTTGGGTGAACTAATCCTTAAAATGTTCTTCAAACATCACTTGTCATATTTTATCGTGGGCATGCTTCTCACTGAAACTTTTGTCAACTTGTTTGACAAATACTCTTACTTTTGAACAAACTTTATTAGTGGGAACATTTTTCGGTTTGGTGGAAGTAACGGCACATCATTGGGACAGTCATAATTAAAAAAGAAATAAATGATAGAAATAATTTCCCCACAATAAATATTGAAATGGTTTGTTTATTTTTCTTTGTTTACTTATCGTAGCTTTAATGACGTTATGATTTGTTTTTATAATGAATTTTCATAGTTTAATATTGAAAGTCTGGGTCTGAGACAAAGCTAAAACAAGGCTAAAACAAGGCTAAAACTTTCAAAGTCATTTGAAAGGTAAAAAAAATAAATGATAAAGGCCTGGTAAAACGTTTCCAATTCAATTTTCACGAGACCTTCATTTAATAATAATAATAATAATAATAATAATCAACTCATGGGACATGAAAGTGCTCAAAGTTATATATGAAAGGTAAAGATGGCAAATTCACCATATTGGGTTGAAACGCGACAGTTGGGTCTGTGTCTGGGTCAAGTTTATTTAAAAATACAGATGGCTATAACTCCACTGTCGCGATTCTAAAATTGTGGCTTTCTTACTGGTCAATTTACTCGTTCTCTAGTTTCTCAGATCAAACCTCAGCTGTCCAAAGTACCCTTATTTTCCCTCTGTCGAATTTTATGATGCCACAGTGACATTAGCCAGAGACAGTCTATCTTACATTGCAGGGAAGCTGGTGAAATCCATGGCAGCTGTTTATGTAGATATACCCCAGAAACTCCACATAAACAAGTAAAAGCAAAGTGAGAGTCAGACGTTACCCTAATGGTCTGTCTGTGTGTGTGTGTGTGTGTGTTTGTGTGTGTGCACGTGTGTGTGTGTGCGCATGTGTGTGTTTGTGCATGTGTGTGTGTGTATGATGTGTGTCGGCTTGACTTGAGAATCTGAACTCAACAGGCAGGGGTGGTAAACTGATACGGTGATGTTAAAACCAAGCCAGATTTTATTTCCCATAAACAAAGGAGTTTTCAGATGTCTTGCAAGAGCCATGCAAACACTGATGTCTTCCAGACCTTTTTAAAAGTCACCCTGGACCACCGGATATGCATAGTGATAACACATTCATACACTGAAAAAAAAGCACTTCATGTGCTAATGTCTAAATTAACTGGCTTTATTCAAACACACACACACACACACACACACACACACACACATGCACGCACAAACACACACACACACACACACACACACACACATATATATATATATATATATATATATATATATATATATAAAACATATTTTAACCTAAATACATTAGGTTACATAAACAAAACTAATTTCGAGGGTTAGATCAGGTAGAAACGGCTAAACGGATAAACCATTGCTGAATTTTACGATCCTGTAAACAGGTTTAAACTAAAGATGTTTGGCACAAGACACTAGGAAGATCAAAACTCCTTGGAACTAAGACAAAAGGAATTCCAAACTGCAGGGTTTTTTCCCCACTTATTTGGACAACGGATGGATAATCTACCCTGTAACTATACATCACATGCCAGATTTCATCTTTTCTCCTTGACCCAGTCTTAAACAATGCTCATCAGCATTACATACACATTGCCGTAAAATAAACAACTGAAATGGCTACAAATAAACTCAATATAAAGGAGTTTATAGCAATATAATATATGTATTCACATCTGAGGTATTGTGGCATCTTTGTTTGGGGATTTCATGGGCAGGGCTCAAAGAACTGGACTGATGTTAAGAATCAAATGGATTCTCATCCTAAAGCTTGTTTGTTGTCCGCAGCTCTCGCTGAGTGAAAGTCAAAGTGTTTCCCGAGGGCGGTTTGACTCAAAGCTGAGGTAATCCTGGAAACATTCACACCGCTGAGTGACTTTTGGTTCAAACAACTGTCTTAGCCTCAAATAACGGCACAGTTTCTAAACACTTCTTCAGAATGACTTTGAAAGGAATCCACTTTACTATACTAAGCATATATAAGGCATTATAAAGGCATTAATAATTTATAATGCCTTATATTACACATCATAATCAGTTGTATGTTTGTTCATTGCTCAATGCTGCCTCACTTTTGGCTCAATAAATGTCAGTTATATTCCTCAATACTGCCTCAAATTTGCTTTAGTGTTGCCTCTATTTTGTGTCCTCTATTTCTCAATGTTACCTCTAAATTTGCGTCAGTATTGACTCGGTTTCTAAATATTGCCTCCATTGCTCAATTTTGCCTCAATGTTGGCTCTATTCTGCAATGTTGCCTCTATTTTGCCTCAGTGTTGCTAGCATTGCTCAATTTTGCCTCAATGTTGCCACAATGTTACTTCTATTTTTCCTCAGTGTTGACTATATTTCCTCATTGTTCCCTCTATCTTGCATCAACATTGGCTATGAGGCAAAATAGAGGCAACATTGAGGAATGGTGCTGGCTCTATTTCTCAATGTTGCCAGCACTGCTCTATTTTGCCTAAATTTTACCTCTATTTTGCGTCAAAATTGACTCTATACCTCAATGTTTCCTCTATTTTGCCTCAGTGTTGGCTTTATTTCTCAGTGTTGCCAGCCTTGCTCAATTTTGCCATAATGTTGCCTAATTTAGTGTCAATATTGACTCTATACCTCAATGTTTCCTCTATTTTACCTCAGTGTTGGCTTTCTTTCTCAATATTGCCTCCATTGCTCAATTTTGCCTCAATGTTGGCTCTATTCTGCAATGTTGCCTCTATTTTGCCTCAGTGTTGCTACAATGTTGCCTCTGTTTTTCCTCAGTGTTGACTATATTTCCTCATTGTTCCCTCTATCTTGCATCAACATTGGCTATGAGGCAAAATAGAGGCAACATTGAGGAATGGTGCTGGCTCTATTTCTCAGTGTTGCCAGCGCATGTCAATTTGACTTATATTTTGAGTAAATTTTGCCTAAAAATTTAAGTGTTGCCTAAAATATGCCTCAATGTTGGCTCTATTCCTTAATGTTGCCTATATTTTGCCTCAGTGTTGGCTCTATTTCTCATTGTTGCCTCCATTGTTAATGTTTTCCTCAGTGTTCCCTTTATTTCATGACAATATTGGCTCTAAGGCAAAATAGAGGCAACATTGAGGAATGGTATTGGCTCTGTTTCTCAGTGTTGCCAGCACTGGTCAATTTGACTTCTGTTTTGAGTAAATATTGCCTCTATTCCTGTGTTGCCTAAAATATGCCTCAATGTTGACTCTATTCCTTAATTCTGCCTCTATTTTGTGTCAATGTTGGCTCTATTCCTCAATGTTGTCTCTATTTTGCCTCAGTGTTGGCTCTATTTCTCAGTGTTGCCTCCATTTCCAATGTTTTCCTCAATGTTGCCTCTGTTTCATGACAATATTGGCTTTATTCCTCAATGACTACCTTTCCATCCAAGGACTTTTTGTGAAAAAAGTTTTAGCGCATCAAAATATAGCTGATGGAAACGCAAATTATCGCTAAAATTTCACAAGTGTCGACATAATATTTTTCTTTTTAACTCTAGCGCATAAACTCTATGTTGATACATCAAATGTTGCGAAAAACTGGTTTGGAAACACTTTTTGTCGAGAAAATTGGCATTAACGCAAAAATATAGTGTCACATGACAGAATTTACCCCAATCGTTAGCCTGTGTTAATCATGAGGACAAGGTATACGTCCTTGAAAGCCAATTTATTGTACGTGATTATGGATTGATCTAAATGGCATAAAGATCCGATCAATGCAAACATGACTCTTCCAGGAGGGCCAACACAAATATCTCATATCATGCACATTGATAAGTGCACGGAGAACAAATGAATGGCCACTCTTTGCGATTAATTTAATCGCGGTAGCCATCCGTTTATTTATTAAAGTTACTTTTTCATACCATTCAAAATAATAGACGGCAGTCATGGAATTAGCCCACAATACAAAAAACATAATTTCTGTAAAGATGTTTTAAATTAAAAATAAATATGCAATACTAGGAGAATAGCTTCAGTGTGCTTTTTTGGAACATTAACATATAGCCCAATGCTATAAAAATATTGTTTAGCTTACTTTTGAAAAAATGCCGGCAAAATTCCCTGTATTAAATTAAATAAATTACCAAATGAATAAAGCATTAAATAAAATAATTAATTACCAAATGAAAAAAAATATATATATTTTTAGACCTATATATGCCTTTTCTTTACACAAACTTAAATTAGCCGTACCCTGTTCAGTAGACTAATAAAGTCGGCTGAATGACATTTTCTACACTTCAAGACTATAAACTATCAGAACTATTTGTCCAATGAGTTTACTTTCAGAAAACGAGAACATTTTGAACATTTTAAAACATTTAAATATTTTAAATCTAACCCTCTTTACCTCGGATCGCATTTGCTGAGCTTCTTCAGAAAATGTAAATTGCATTATGACGCTAAAATTAATTTTAGACGACAATCAAGTTCAGTTGGTCGTTAAAAATTGTGGGACAAATATACAGGACATAATGCAGTTGTGATGGCAATGCTTTAGATTAGATGATTGTTCAAAATAGCCTACTGAATATCAGGAATGTATCATATGTAAACCCTGATATTACACAGCATCAGTTTTTCATAGCTGTGCACAAAGCATTTATACACATGGGGTAAGACCGAAAGATTCCCCCACTACTTGGTGCAGTTTGCCAGCTTGAACAGGGCCATGGCAATTCGCTTTCTGGTCAGAACCGGTGGCAACCTACGATAGTCGCAACATCAGGACCAATAATACAGTCCTATCAGAAGGGCAACTGCTTTCTTTTGATTGCAATTCCTCATCTTCTGATTGCGTTTATTTGTGAAATTAAAATGACAGTTAGCTGGTTAATTTCAATGAATTGTCTCAATACTATCCCCATTTTACCAAAACATCGGAGGAAAAAAATTAGGGACATCTGGGAGGCGAATTAGCAATAAAAACACATTTCTGAATGGAAACGGCTTAAGGGCAGATTTATTTTGCGCTAAACCAAAACTTATGCGACAAAGTGTTTTTTTAGGCATGACGTCATCACGCACACCATTTTTATCGATAAAAGACCATTTGAATGGAAACAGGCAGAAGATGGCAAATTTCACAATTTTCTTTTTTCGCATTTTCACTTTGTCGATAACAAAATAGCATGAAAAGTGGATGGAAACTATGCTAATGTTGCCTCTGTTTTGTGTCAATGTTGGCTCTATTCCTCAATGTTCCCTCTATTTTGCCTCAGTGTTGACTCTGTTTCTCAATGTTGCCTCCGTTGCTAATTTTTTCCTTAATGTTCCCTTTATTTCATGACAATATTGGCTCTATTCCATGCACATTCCTTAAAGTTACCTCTATTTTGAGTCAAAGCTGCCTGCATTTTGTGTAAATATTGCCTCTTTTCCTCAATGTTGGCTCAAATTTGTATCAAATTTGGCTTTATTCCTCAATGTTCCCTAATAGTACATGTACATCACCCAGACGTCTATATGATGCACTGTAAAAAAAAATTGCCAGGATTTTACAAGTTTTAAGAGTAATTTCTTACAATAAAAAACTGTTTTCAATATTTTACTCTGCAATTAATGCGGGCTAGGTCATTTTCTGTTACAACACAACAAATTATGAATATCACACTGCATTATGGGAAAATGGTGTTTCGTTTGAAGTCACCATTATGGTGATTGGTGTTCCCTTTGGATGGGACCTTATCTTATTTATTTCTAATAAAATGTATCTCAGTTGGTGCAATTGTGTTTAAAAATCCAATTAGTTTTCCTGTAATGTATGGAGAAAATAGTCAATTTAGTGGTTGACTTTATATTGGCCCATGATGTATAAACTACACCAAATGATGCATTTGAAAGTAAAGAAATAGTATAATTTTAAATGAACAATGAGGAAGGGATGTTTGCAAAGCTAGGCTATTATCACTCATGAACATTGTATCATGAGTTGACAATCATGCATGCAAGATATCAACTCAGCATACAAAACTCAACGATGGTGACAATTAACGATCACTGTAAATAAAAAAAATACAGATGATCATTGTGATTCTAAAGCACAGCACTGCTGCATTACAGTAATTTATTGGTCCTGTCACTGTAAAGTCACTGAATACAGTTGTCTTTTAATTGTAATAAATTGTAGAAATACTACTGTAAAATATACTGTGAATGTCACGCAACTAGTAGCCAGGAATGTCCTGTAAACTTACACAAACTTTTTTAAAATTGTGTATTTGTTTACATCTGGAAGACATATTTATTTTTATTTTTTTACGTTGTTTGCTCATCTGCAATACATCTATAAGACGTATGTCAATAATAATGTCTCTCGGATGTCAATAAGACATTCAGCAGATGTCTTTGAGACGTTTATGATTTAGAATGTTTGTAAATCTGATCTTTTTAAGATTTTTAGCAGATGTAAATTAGATTGTGATGCTTTCCAGATCCAAAGCAGACATCTCGGAGATGCGTACGTGTTATATCTGGGTTACCTCTATTTTGATTCAATGCTGGCTCTATTTCTCAAGTTTGCCAGCATTTCTCAATTTTGCCTTAATGTTGCCTTCATTTTGTGTCAAAGCTACCTGTATTTTGTGTAAAAAAAAAAAAAAAAATGTGCATCAGTGTTGGCTCAATTAATCAATTTTGCCTCTATTTTGTCTCAGTGTTTGCTCTCTTCCTTAATATTGCCTCTGTTTTGCATCATTTCTCAATGGTGCCTCCACTGATCCATTTTGACTCAATATTTCCTCTATTTTGTGTCGATATTGCCTTTACCCCTCAATGTTGCCTCTATTTTGCATTAATGTTGGATCTATTTCTCAACTTTGCCTCTATTGCTCAATATTGCTTACATGCTGTTGCATCTATTTTGCATCAACATTGGATCTGTTACTTAATGTTGTGTCCATTTGCTCAATTTTGTCTTAATGTTTGCTCTATTTCTCAATGTGTCCTCAAATGTGCCTCAGCATTGCTTTGTGTTTTCCTCAATGTTGACTCTAGTTCTCAAGAACTAAATTTACATGCAGCCTAATAACCTAATAAAGTAGGATAATTATATTCATGCAAGATGGAATTTCAGGATGCTGCTTCAAATTCTCTTCTGATGTTAATTTGTTAAAGTTTTGTTGGAGGGATGCACCAATCTGGTACCTGGACTGGTATTGTCTCTCATACTGATATTGGGTATTGGTCCAATGAACCTGATCCAAATCTGATACTGTGTGTTAGTCTTAGTTGTTACCGTGAAGCTCCAAAAAATGACATAAAAGAACCATTAAAGCACCATTAAAATAATCAATATGACTCGTGCATTTAAATCAAAGTTTCTTGAAGACATACAATAGTTTTGAGAATCGCAGATGGCATTGTTTAATTAATAAATATGTAGTCTAAATGTGCAGCGCAATTTCAGTAAATCAGTACTGCTCTTATCATACACTCATAGCACATGCTGGGCTTGTGATGTGCTGGTGTTTTCAGCTCTCAGAACAGCACTAACTGCATCTTATATGTGCTCAGTATTTCGGTTTGCTTATAAAATGCATGGAGAATGGCACCAGAGGAGCATTTAACCAGAATTAAACCAGAATTAAACTACTGTGAACTAGCGTACACACACAATAAATTCTTCGTGAAGTGTTCCGCCAAAATAAAGGTCTGAGGGTTTTAAATATAAATACAACTGAAATATTATATAATAAAATTCAAACATTTAATAGTAATAATAATAATAATAATAATAATATTATACTGTGGCTGAACGACCCACCCATCCCTTTTGTCATCGTTGCCCCGCCTCTTAGGGCCATCCTTCAACCAGGCCCATGACAGGAGTTGGGCAGGAGAAGGTTCGCATAATTAATAAGCCGTGTTGTGGCAGCGGATAATGAGGCACACCTAAATTGGATGGAGCCTCATCAACATTGCCATATAAACATAGAGCATGCCTTTTCCCAGGGAGACGGCTTCTATCTCCTTGTGTGCACACACTGGTGTCCTCACAGATCCAGGAACAGAGTGGGGAGGGACTGGCCGAGTTAGATGCGCAGGCATGGATGCTGGGTCGCCTTCCCCTCACACTCGCTGCGGCTCCAGGTAAGACAGGCCGCCAATGGAGCCGCCAATGGAGCCGCCAATGGAGCCGCCGTCTCTCGTGCCACGAACCATGGTGGGGAGCACGTGCAGCTTCCGGACCCCGCCCACATCCTGTATCCTCCTCTGGACACTCCCCATCCTACACAATGCCACCTTTCACCGCGAGTATGCCAGATTTCCCTTTATTTTGGACACTTTCCCCCTTGGACTCTATTTATGACCATTTTTGAACATTTTATTTTGTTAATATTTCTAATAAATCTAAAAAATTATCTTGCTCACCCCGCCACAATATATATATATATATATATATATATATATATATATATATATATACACACACAACAGTTAGTTCCGGTCCTCAAATCTGATTGAACGAGAGACGTTCCATTAGTGCTGATGGTCTCACACCATCATCACTCATACGCTCCACTGTGTGTATCACTCCACTTGTGTTCGTGCCGTTCTAAACGAAAGTGTAAGAGCAGTGCAGATGTGTTAAGAGCTGTCTCTTTACATTTAATTTTGTGACATTACATATTTTAGCGAGCAGATGGAGGCAAAAGACCATTTTTGTGTGTAATATGAGCCGGTTGGTGACGTGAAGTGAGTCAGCGTCACTCAGAGTTTAAATTCAACTGCACTTTCATGATCGCTCGTATTACAACAACACTACTAAAGCTAGGAAATAGCTTTAAACAGCTTTAAACTAACAACTTCAGCATTAAGGCTCATCACAGCTGAGACACAACAGACTGATTAATTACACAAACTCAAGGCGCTTACCTCTTACCGGACTTTCCACATTGGAGAGGACAAAATGGCAGAGGAGATTGCGGTTTCTACAGTGAAAGACTCTTGCGCACTGGCTACCACAAAATAGAGAGGAATACCCCCGCTTGGACGCCTATTTTTCCACAGAGAAAATAGGATGAATTTCACCAAAATGACATTATCTTCAGAAAGCTGACTAACACACTACAGCATCATCAACAGGTGATTGCACATGCTCCATATCTCTCTCTCTCTCTCTCTCTCTCTCTCTCACACACACACACACACACACACACACACACACACACACAGACACATCCTTGTTTCTCCAATAACATGTTAGAAACAGCCCAAGCTGTGATACTAGTAGTTCTGAAGTTATGTTTTTGAGAGGCTTGGATGCATCATTTGGTTTGAACCAGAAATGGCAGATTCTGATCCTTTTTGTAAGAATAGTAGTTCCATGCACAAATGCGTTTTTTATGACCGTACTCAGTTTTTCCTAATTTTTTTAAATTTACTTGTTCATTGAACTGTTGTATATAAGCAATAGCACACTCACAATCATGCTATATGGCCCTAAATCAGCACTGCTGTGATTACCTACGGCACTTGGCATGCGGCCTCATGCCTGCAGCCAAATCACAGCAGTGCTGATATTGCTATATATATATATATATATATATATACATACACATACATACATTTTATATATAAAATATAATAATAATAATAATAATAATAATAATAATAATAATTATTATTATTATTATTACAATTATATTATGATAATAGTTGACTAGGTTTGCAACGAAAGTGAACAAAAAGAGATCTGAATCCATAAAGGTCCAAATTTGCAAATTGAACTGGCTTCTTTTCTACTAAAGACTTTCACTGAAATTACTGTTAATTTGCTGCTGCATTATCCAGTAGACTAACTAACAACAGATTTTCCTAATAGGCTACACATGTTTTTTTATGTAATTGTTCTTTAGTTTTCTTTACTTTATAATGAATTTGTGTAGTTAGAGGTTTCTGTCTCTTTACATATAAAACAGTACCCCCATTCTACACAGTGAAGTATAGATATTCTAAACTCGACAAAACAAAAACAAGCACTGATATCGAATTGGGATGGTTTTTGGCCAATTCTGAGAATTCAGGTATTGGAATAGAATCGGGAGAGAAAAAGTAATTTTGGTGCATCCCTATTTAAAATGCCAATCTTCATGTGCACTGAAATTTTGTTAGGATTACATCTGATGCTGATAAATGAATAGTTTCACTGGATTGCAGTGTTTGGGGTACATATAATCAGTATGTTTTGAATATGCAATCAGATTTAATTTAATTCGGATTGACAAAAAATCTGTGCACATAAACAAAGTAATTGTTCCAAGTTAATTCCAGTTAATGCTAATATTGTTCACAAAACCCATCTGTAGTTACCTCAAATACAGTCTTCATGTTAACATTTCATTTATTTAAATTCGATGAGGATGTGAACAGGGCTTTGAGCCCAGGCAGGATGTGACAATTGTTCTCCCTGACAATTTGACAATGATTAAAGCCAGTCTACACAATTAGCTGATCTCTGTTATTTTACATGGTAAATTCAGAGCAAGATTGCTTCATTTTGCAATAGTAGCATCTAATAAAATGTTTCTGGCACCTGATCTATGTGTGTACATACTGTATATACAAAGACCATACTATAGCCTAGCTAAAGAACAGATTGGCATTGATAAAGTGGCAAGCGCATATCAATATTGTTTTCAAAAGCATAATGGAGGATAAGAGAAGATTTTTAGTCAAACATTCAGTTTGGCTTGTTCATGTACATTACCATATGAATGTAATGCTCCACTTGTGGAAATTTCCTGCCATTTGAAATCGCAAACTAGATACATACACAGTGCATAAATTTATACTGAATTTTCCCTCAAAGTCCTTGAACCTCCTGTTCAGGGGTGCGGAAAAGTGTTGTAAAATGGGTTCCCTATCTGTCACTCACTCGACATTGTGTCGATGTAGTGACACTAGGGGTCACTCTTGGGAGCCCGAGACACCTCTGGTCTTTGATAAAAGGCCAATGAAAATTGGCGAGTGGTATTTGCATGCCACTCCCCCGGACATACGGGTATAAAAGGAGCTGGTATGCAACCACTCATTCAGATTTTCTCTTCGGAGCTGAACGGTCATGCTCATTGAGCTAAATTTCTACTGTTCATTCACATCTGCTGGATCTGACGGCATATTTCAGCGGCTTCTCCCTCCTCTGCACTGGTGCACTGCAGAGAATGCCCCTGGGCGCTTTGACAGAAAAAAGAGAGTATATTTTCTGAAAGAGTTTAATTCTCTAAAAGAGTATATTTCTCTAAAAGAGCGGCACACACGGAACGTCTTTTTAAAGACGCGTCTTTTTAAAGATGCCTTTCCGGTTGTGTGTTATTCCTGGTTTCGTAAGAAAGCAAGCCATCCCAGCGGCTCCCCGCCTCGGTCCTTCTATCTACAGGTATGAGGCCAGCATGGCTAGCACTGGGGGTGATTTGGGGACCCCAATGGGATCGCCTCCACCAGGTATCCCCCTGCAGACCTCCCATTCCCCAGCACGCTCTTCTGCCCTTCCGGATGAGTCCGCCGGCTCGTCCCATGGCGAGTTTGGCCTCTTGTTCGGAGCCCGCGAAGATGATGAGCTCTCGAGCGCAGCATTGGAGAGCGGGCTTGTCCAGTCGGACGCAGAAGCCTTAGCTGGGCTCCCCACCTCGGGGACGATTGCCCAGTCACTGGCTGATGCAGAGATTACGGACATGCTTTCCTGGGCGGCCGCGAGTGTCGGGCTAGAGTGGAACCCTCCGCTCTCCCCTGAACCCTCGCGGCTCGATGACTGGTTCCTAGGCTCGCGGCACCGCTCAAAGCAGCCACGCCCTGCTCCAGAGCCTTTCTTCCCAGAAGAGCACGAGGAGCTGACGAAACCTTTTACTGCCCGTTCCCGATTCCCCGATTCCGGTCTCGCCCTCACTACCCTCGATGGCGGGGGTGCCAGGGGCTATACGGTAATTCCCCAGGTGGATAAGGCGCTCGCAGTGCACATATGCCCGCAGAGCGCCGCCATCTGGTGCAGATGACCAAAGCTCTCATCCAAGCCCTGTAGGTTCACGTCGTCCCTGATGGTTAAAGCCTACAGCGCTGCTGGACAAGCCGCCTCTGCCCTGCACGCCATGGCTCTCCTGCAGGTCCACCAAGCCAAGGCGCTAAAATAACTGCACGAGGGTAGTTCCACCCCAGATCTGATGCAGGAACTGCACTCGGCGACCGACCTCGCTCTCCGAGCGGCGAAGGTCACGGCGCGGTCTCTCGGGCGGACGATGTCCACATTAGTGGTCCAGGAGCACCACCTTTGGCTCAACCTGGTCGAGATGGGTGAGGCCGACAAGACACGGTTCCTTGCTGCCCCCATTTCCCAGGCTGGCCTATTCGGCGACACCGTCGAGGACTTTGCCCAGCAGTTCTCGAAGGTGAGGCAGCAGATGGAGGCTATCCAGCATATCCTGCCCTGGCGCGGCTCAAGATCCCACACCCCATCTGCTCGTCGCCAAGGGCGTCTCCCTGCAGTGACTGCACCGGCTCTGCCGTAGCCCGCCCCCTTGGCCCGGCCCCGGCGTGGAGCCCACCGCAGGAAGTAGACGCCACCCATTTCACAGTCGTCTGCTAAGAACCCACGGAGGTCGTCAAAGCGCCCCTGAGACAGGCGACCCAGGGTCAAAGAAACCTACTCACCTGGAGCTGGTAAGAAGACCACTCCATCCCCCGGTGGAGGGCCGGATGGAGAATCTTTTAATGCCTTTTTGTTTGATTTCGCTGCATGCCCAAGTGGCTGCGGTACCCAACAGTTCAGCAAAAGAGCGGTTTCCTTCTTCCCTGGGTCACATACCCAGTGTGCACGGTTGTCATCACGACTACCGTCCACAGGTTTTTCCTTGCAGGCTTGGCACTCCAGCGGTGGTCTTCCCCCCCGATGTGACAGTCTCCATGGGTTACGAGGACAGGCCTCTTCCTCCCCCATCCCAGGCTGTTCCGGGGGTGGTCACAAGGAGCCAGGTAAGTGCTTCGATGTCCCTAGACTCAGCACGGCCACGACGTGGTGTGGCACCTCGAGCTCTGCCCCGCTGCGAGGCCTCACCTGCTGGTACGTCCGCCAACTTTGTCCCCTTGGTCCCCCTTGTGCGGAACTTGGATGCGTGGCTTGCGCTTTCCAATCCGTCACGATGGCTGGTCTGGACCGTCCGACTCGGCTACGCGATTCAGTTTGCCAGGAGCCCCCCCAGGTTCAGCGGTATCCACTTCACCTTTGTGAAGGACAAAAACACTGCTACCTTGTGTGCGGAGATCGCTACCCTCCTATGGAAGGATGTGGTAGAACCTGTCCCTCCGGCCGAGATAAAGAAGGGGTTTTACAACCCCTACTTCATTGTAACGAAAAAAGGCGGTGGGTTGCGGCCAATCTTGAACCTGCGAGTACTGAACTGGGCTTTACACAGACTCCCGTTCAAGATGCTGATGCAAAAACGCATTCTGGCGAGCGTCCAGCATCAAGATTGGTTCGCGCCGGTAGACCTGAAGGACGCGTACTTCCACGTCTCGATCCTACCTCAGCACAGACCCTTCCTGCGGTTTGCATTCGAGGGTCAGGTGTATCAGTACAAGGTTCTCCCTTTTGGCCTGTCCCTGTCTCCTCCTGTCTTCACAAAGGTCAAAGAGGCAGCCCTTGCCCCGTTAAGGGAAGTGGGCATTTGCATTCTCAACCATCTCGACGACTGGCTAGCTCACTCTCGGGACATGTTGTGTGCACACAGGGACTTGGTGCTCTCACACCTCAGCCGACTAGGGCTTTGGGTCAGCTGGGAAAAGAGCAAGCTCCTCCCGGTTCAGAGCATCTCTTTCCTCGGCTTGGAGTTGGACTTAGTCTCTTTGACAGCGTGCCTCACGAACAAGTGCACCCAGTCAGTGCTGGCCTGTTTGAAGGCGTTCAAACAGAAAACAGCAGTTCCACTGAATCTTTTTCAGAGGCTCCTGAGGCATATGGCATCCTCAGCGGTAGCCACCCCGCTCGGGTTGATGCATATCAAATCAAATCAAATCAAATCACTTTATTGTCACACAGCCATATACACGGGTGCAATGGTGTGTGAAATTCTTGGGTGCAGTTCCGATCAACATAGCAGTCGTGACAGTGATGAGACATATACCAATTTACAATAACATCAAATAAACACAGCACAATTTAAACATCTGTTATACATAATTAAACTCGACTTAAAACATCAAATTAACACAACACAATTTAAACATCTGTTATACATAATTACACTCAACTTAAAACATCAAATTAACACAACACAATTTAAACATCTGTTATACATAATTACACAACTTAAAACATCAAACACAACACAATTTAAACATCTGTTATACACAATTACACTCAACAATATACAAATAATAACATACACTGTACAGTATACAATATGCTGTTTTTGTTTTTTGTTTTTTTGTTTTGTTTTTTACTATATAGATACTATATAGATACACATTATTCAATAAAAATTAAAATATATATGAAAAAAGTATATATATAGAATGTACAGTATTGTATATGAGACCGCTTCAGCACTGGCTTCAGAGTCCCGAGTCCCGAGATGGGCATGGCGCCGCGGGACACATCGCGTGGTCATCACGCCAGTCTGTCACCGTCTTTTCAGCCCTTGGACCGACCTCTCGATTCTACGGGCAGGTGTTCCCCTAGAACTGGTCTCCAGGCACATTGTGGCCACGACAGACATCTCCAAAATGGGCCGGGGCGCTGTTTGCATCGGTTACGCAGCTGCCGGCTTGTGGACAGGCCTGCAACTGCATTGGCACATCAACTGCCTCGAGTTGTTTGCAGTTCTGCTCGCCCTGCGGAGGTTTCGGCCGCTAATCCAGGGCAAGCACGTGTTAGTTCGGACAGACAACACGGCAACGGTAGCATATGTCAACCGCCAAGGCGGTCTGCGCTCTCGTTGTATGTCACAACTCGCCTGCCATCTCCTCCTCTGGAGTCAGCAGCACTTCAAGTCGCTGCGAGCCACTCACATCCCGGGCAACCTCAACACTACAGCGGACGTGCTGTCACGGCAGGTTACCCTCAGTGGAGAGTGGAGACTCCACCCTCAGCTGGTCCAGCTGATTTGGAGTCGATTCGGACAGGCACAGGTGGACCTGCTCGCCTCCCAAGAATCCTCCCACTGCCCACTCTGGTACGCCCTGACCGAGGCCCCCCTCGGCATAGACGTGCCAGCATGACAGCGGTAGTAGACACGATCACTCAGGCTAGGGCCCCCTCTACGAGGCACCTGTATGCCTTTAAGTGGCATCTGTTCGCTAAGTGGTGTTCTTCCCGACGGGAAGACCCCCAGAGATGTGCAGTCGGATCAGTGCTTTCCTTCCTGCAGGAGAGGTTGGAAGGGCGGCTGTCCCCTTCCACCTTGAAGGTGTACATTGCCACCATAGCAGCACACCACGACACAGTCGATGGTAAATCCTTAGGGAAGCACGACCTGATCATCAGGTTCCTGAGAGGCACCAGGAGGCTGAATCCCTCCAGACCCATGACTCGTTCCCTCATGGGACCTCTCTGTAGTTCTTCAGGGTCTACAGAGAGCCCCCTTTGAGCCTTTGCAGTCAGCTGAGCTTAAGGCACTCTCCTTGAAGACTGCCCTCCTGACTGTGCTCACTTCCATCAAGAGGGTAGGAGACCTGCAAACGTTCTCTGTCAGCGAAACGTGCCTGGAGTTCGGTCCGGGCTACTCTCCCGTGATCCTGTGACCCCGTCCAGGCTATGTGCCCAAGGTTCCCACGACCCCTTTTAGGGATCAGGTGGTGAACCTGTGAGTGCTGTCCCAGGAGGAGGCAGACACAGCCCTGTCATTGCTGTGTCCGGTGCTTGCTTTACGCATCTATTTGAATCGCACACAGAGCTTTAGAATCTCTGAGCAGCTCTTTGTCTGCTTTGGTGCACAGCGGAAAGGAAGCGCTGTCTCCAAGCAGAGGATCGCCCACTGGCTCATTGACACCATAGCTATGGCATATCATGCCCAGGACATGCTGCCCCCGGTAGGGCTACAAGCCCATTCTACCAGGGGTGTAGCTGTCTCCTGGGCCCTGGCTAGGGGTGCCTCTCTAACAGACATTTGCTGAGCAGCAGGCTGGGCAACACCCAACACCTTTGCAAGGTTCTACAACCTCCGGGTGGAACCGGTTTCATCCCAGGTAGTGGCACGCAATACAAGCGGATAAGCCCGGGATAACCGGCCGGGTGTATCGCTTGCACATAGCGCCTTCCACCTCTTTTGAGCTGAAAACGTGCTCCATTAATTCCCAGTAGTGTTCACGAACTATGTTCCCTGGTTGACTTCCTCTGAGCCCTGTGGCAGTCGAGTTTTCGGAGAGACTCACTGCCGACCCAGTACACATGCTAACTAAGAGCCCTGTTCTGGGGTAGGTGCTCCGTATGGAGCCCCTCTGCCCCAGTCTCCATGTTTGTAGTAACTCCTCCCCCATTGGGTAGGATCTACCTTGAGACTCTCCACATGGTCATCAAGACCATGTGACGTATTTTTTCCACATAAATATCCCCCCCACTCTTTGGGCGAGGCGTGGTCTCCGCAGTGTCCTCCCCGTGGTGGTAGGGACACCCCCCAACTAGACCTGGAGGCCCAGTTGGATAATCCCCCTTCTTTTTTAGGGAGTGGAAAAAAAGAAGGGGAAAAGAGGCCATGAGTGTGTTAGCCTGTTTCTATCTCTTGGGTAGTCGACTTGTCCCCAAAGGGCCGTTCGACACTAATAACTATGTTGGGGGAGATTACGTGTTGGCCTGGTGCGCTGGCTACGAGGTACACAGTGGTCTGCCGTCACACACTGCCAGTTCACGTAACACAGTTCAGCCAGTTGTGGTGTTTCATATAGGGACCCCTAGTGTCACTAAATCGACACAACGTCGAGTGAGTGACAGATAGGGAACGTCCTGGTTACTTGCGTAACCTCCGTTCCCTGATGGAGGGAACGAGACATTGTGTCCCTCCTGCCACAACGCTGAACTACCCGCTGAAATTACTGGACTTTGTCTCGGCTCCTCAGCATAAAACCTGAATGAGTGGTTGCATACCAGCTCCTTTTATACCTGTATGTCCGGGGGAGTGGCATGCAAATACCACTCGCCAATTTCATTGGCCTTTTATCAAAGACCAGAGGTGTCTTGGTCTCCCTAGAGTGACCCCTAGTGTCACTACATCGACACAACGTCTCGTTCCCTCCATCAGGGAACGGAGGTTATGCAAGTAACCAGGACATTTTCTAGTGTGCGATTTTTCAGGGTTTAATGTATTGCCCAAGTCCATTTAAGACCCATTTTATTACTTTATATCCACTTAAACTTTTGTTTATAAACCTGATCTGAGAATCAACCATATACTTGTTAATCAACTATAAGTCTCATATGAATTCCAAGGAATCCATAGTTGAGTGTCATGGTATTTCTATTGGCTATGATCCAGAGCCATTATAAAATTAAATAATGGCATTACAGGAACGACTTTTAGTTCTTGAGAGCGAGAGAGTACTACTTACAGGAATGTTTATTTTGTACCATATTATAAAAAAAATATTTTAAAAAATCCATTCAGTGTTTCCATGACTGTTCCTGTTGCTCTTCTATTTTGCATCAATATGTGTTCTGTTTCTCAATTTTGCCTCTATTCCACATCAATATTTGTTCTAGGTCTCAATGTTGCCATCTATTTTGTGTCGATATTGGCTCTATTCCTCAATATAGCCTCTATTTCTTGTCAATACTGGTTTGATTACTCAATGTTGCCTCTATTTCGTGACAATATTGGCTCTTTTCCTAAACGTTGCCTCTATTCTGCATCAATATTGGCTCTATTCCTCAATGTTGCCTCCATTTGACCATTTTGCCTCAATGATGCCTCTATTTTGCATCAATATTACCTATATTTTGTTTCAATGTTGCCTCTGTTTTGCCTCAATGTTGGCTCTATTCCTCAATGTTGCCTCTCTTTTGCTTCAATATTACCTATTTTGTTCCAATGTCGTCTCTATTCCTCAATGTTGCCTATATGTTGCATCAATGTTGGCGCCATTCCTTAAATGTTGCCTCTATTTTGCATCAATGTTGGCTCTATTTTGCATAAGGCTCAATTTAGTTTTAATGTTAGCGCTACTCCTCAGTGTTGCCTCTTGTTTTGCCTCAATGTTGGCTCTATTCATCAATATTGCCTCTATTTTGGGGGAGTCACTTGATGCCATGCGAGGCTCGGATGTGTGAACGGTGAGCTCTGCGCACTTTGCTAGTTTTAATGCTTTTTATGTCATAAACCATTAAGATTTGACACACCCTGATCCTTAACGGTTCTAGGAAGACACTATGTCAAAGAATTCACTCTGGAGGCATTAAAAGACACACATGCTCAAGCTGATGCCACTGAGCAGCAGGCTGCAAGCCCGGGAGCCGATTTGGCTGGAGAAGTGAGGGAAATTGGGCGAGAATTGTTGAACATGTCAGCAATACTGATGAAGGTCATTGCTGACTTGGAGGATCTTGCTGTAATACATCGATCGATCACTGCCATGGAGACAAAATTCACTGAGGTGGTAACAAGAGTGGGAGATGTCGAGAAACTGATCTATTATCTGGAGTCATCGGAGAGGCAATTAGCTGCTAATCCGCTAGTGACCAAGGTGGATTTGGAGCATGTCTGGGAGAAGTTGGAGGACTTGGAGAAGAGTAACCGGTGGAATAACGTCCGAATTGTTGGAATTCCTGAGGACGAAGAAGGTCGGGATATGGTGAAATTCCTGCACGGGCTCTTCCCGTGTCTGCTCGACAAACAGGCCATAAGCTGGAAATGGAGCGAGGGTTCCGGCTTGGCAATCCACTGAGGGAGACAGGCCCGATCAATTCTGGCCAAATTTCTGAGATCATCTGGTAAAGATCTTATGTTACGAGAGGCGAGGAGTAAAGGAAGGTTTTCTTGGAAGAACTAAAGCATTTTCTTGTTCCCAGACTTTGCGAATTTGACAAGAGAGAAACGTGATCGATTCAAGGAATGCAAGAAACTCTTAAATCAATGGAAGGTCGCTTTTGCACTGATGTTCCTGGTCAAATTGAGAATAGATGCTAAGGATGGCCACAAAATATGTCCCCAACAAGTGATGTCCTTCATAAAGTCAATGGACTGAGTAAGTTATTTTGTGGTACTCACGTTGCAGCCAAGTGGACCGACTCACTGAACATTCACTTGACTGTCCGAGGAAACTGAGCACCTTTTTACCTGTTACTTTTTGTGCTGGTTTCACCTAGTGGCTGGAGTTGTTTTGTGCAGTGGCACTCCTTCAGGACAGTGTTGTGGATGAATCTGCATGTTCTTCGTACTTATTATCTTTTTGTACTTAGTATTGTCGCCTCTATTTTGCTACAATACTACCTCTATTTTGTTTTCATGTTAGCACTATTCCTCAATGTTGCCTCTTTTTTTGCCTCAATGTTGGCTCTATTTTACACCAATATTGACTATTTTCCTCAATGTTGGCTTTATTTTATTTAATGTTAGCACTATTCCTCAATGTTGCCTCTTTTTTACCTCAATGTTGACTCTGTTTTACACCAATATTATCTCTATTTTTTTCGATGTTGGCTCTATTCCTCAATGTTGCCTCTATTTTGCAACAATATTGACTATTTTCCTCAGTGTTGCCTTTATTTTGCATCGTTACCTCTATTTTGTTTCAGTGTTCCTTCTTTTGCTCAATGTTGCCTCTATTTTGCATCACTAATGGCTCCTTTGCTTAATGTACCTTTAATGTTGCCTCAATTTTGCATCTATTTTGCATATATGTTAATTTGCCTCTATATTTTGCATCTATCATGATCTATAAGTCTGCATAAAATTGAATGACATCTATGCTAATATTATTCTATTTGTTTACATGTCTCAACGTCTAGATTCAAATCCCGAGGTTACCAGAGCTGGACAGATCCAGCTCTGTTCCTGCTTGGTGTCTGACTCCACTGCTATGTGTCTCTGAGTGATGACAACTAAATGCAGCTAAGTGCTAGCCAGACATCACTTCAGTCTTTTACGATGGACTTCAGAGGATGAACTGACACCATCTACAACTGTAAGACATCGGATACTTCATATGCCACTGCCTGAACTGTGGATTTAGGATGGACCCCACCGAACCTCACCGAAATGACCTGGACTACACTCTTGAAATGGGATACATAGACTATCATTTAATTGCTTACAAAATACTTCATCAGCAAACTAACAAATGCATCTATGTGAACTTCTGCCGTTAATCCAGGATGGACTTCAAAGACATTAGTCAATAATCTTACAGTTCATTAAAACAAATTTAAACAATGGACCTTAACATTTACTTAGTTTACTAATCTTAAACCATGACCTGCACTGCACATTAATAATCAATACTGCCATTATATTCATGTTGTTTATCCAGAGGGGAACTGGCCCCCACAGTGAGCCTGGTTTCTCCCAAGGTTCTTTTTCTCCATTAACCAACATCTTATGGAGTTTTGTGTTCCTTGCCACAGTCGCCTTCAGCTAGCTTATAGGGGTTATAAATACAATTATTATTTAATTATCCAATTTTTATACACAATTTACAATCATGTTTAATCAATCTACACAATGATCACTGTAAGACTTTATAGATATTACAGTTTAATTTTCTGTTAAAGCATGATTTTCTGTAAAGCTGCTTTGAAATGAAATGTGTTGTGAAAGCGCTACACAAATAAAAATGACTTAACTTAACTATGTTGTCTCTATTTCTCAATGCTGACTTCACTCAATTTTGCATTAATGTTGGATCTGCTTCTAAGTGTTGCCTCAATTTTGCCTCTATTTGGCCTCAATGGAAACCAACTAAATACTTGTTAATCCACTATAAATCTTATATAAATTTCAAGGAATCCATAGTTGTGTGTTAAAGTATTTTTATTGGTTATGATCCAGAGCCACTTTAAAATGAGATCATGGCATTACAGGTACTTTTTTTGTTGTTGTTGTTGTTGTTGCATAAAGTATGATTATCTTTTCCCCAAATTTACGTAATGCTCTCAATGCCTTTTTTGCCAGTTTTTGAAAATTAGAGAGTACTTATAGGTACGTTTATTTTGTACCATTTCATTTTCATAAAATGTTTTTCATTCAGTTTTTCCATGACTGTCACAGCTACTCTTCTATTTCTGTTCTTTTTCTCAGTGCAGAGGTAATTCATAATTTCGAACACGTTGCTTCACTGTATGTAGCAAAATGTGAGATAATAACAGAGAACACAATTAGTGAGCAGTGCCTCAGTTGTATTACTTCTAATTAATGGACACTCATGATAATAGTTAATCAGTTTGACGGTCTATAATGAGCAATCACCAAGGAAAAAAAAAAAAAATCAGCGGCATACATGCTGAAGTGTTTATTTAATTTAACAGGCTAATTAATGATCTCTTTTAAAATGATATCTCAAACACAAACACATACAGTTTAATTAATCGGCTTAATTAAACTACCTGCTTGCACATTGCCTAACCATTAGCCTATTCTTTAAATGTCTGTAACTCATGAATATTAGAATATTATTCAACACTATGTTCTTTTTAACCTTCGATTAACTATTGCCAAATTTTCATCACGCAAATATGGGATACTTGAGCATTTTGAGTGCTACAATACGAGATGTTGTTTGTTAATTGTTAAAATCTTTAACAAGTATTATTTATTCCCATCAACATGTGTTTTTTATCAAAATCCTTCGATTATTGTCATGTTGCGTCTTGTTTTGACTTAACTTTTTAACTAACATTTTCATTGACAATCAAAAAATAAAAAACCTTCGTCATCGAATATTTTCAGCACTAATTTTATTGAAGAGCAACACTGTATGCTATACAAGTCTTAGATCTTGCTTTGCACCATTTGCTAGCAAGCAGCTGATAACATCTTTCACAAACCATTCTGCATTTTTGGATATGACAAAGATGTATCCAGCTAATTTTCTGAACATCACTGCAAAGTTCCATTTGCAAAACACAAAGCAAAACCACCTATTGTAAGATGTAAACGGCTCTTGGAGTCACCACGATCAAACTGAAGCCTCCCAGATGGTCCTGGAAGTTAAAATTAATCTAGTCAACAAAAAATTAAGCATCAAAGGCCTGCATTTAAACTCCATTTGCAGCTGTTGCACACTTTCAGCCATTCATAAAATGGCTTAACATCATTTAAATCTATAAAACAGTTGTGGATGAACATGTAAGCTTTGTGGTTCTGCTAAAATTTAATATCAGAGTTTTTTGATGAGTCTATTTATTGATGTAAGTCACTAATTAGTAATGTTGTAAATGCACCACAGAGGATACATATTGCATTCAGATGTGTATAGTATACAGTACATACGTAGCAAGATAGCTGTTATCTCACGCAAACGTCCCCATGCACAACTGTGCTGTCTGATCTTGGATGCGCCCAATTAAATTAATCTAAACCATTCCATGTACCTAACAATGGAGCCAGTGATGGAAAAAACTACTGGCACTATGGCAAAGTCTTGAGATCCTGTGATTTTTCAAATGAATGCTATTTTATAGCTCCAAATTCTAAAATAAATTTGAATGCAAGTCAATGTGAAACCCGTTTTGCTTCTGTAATGTGACTTTTTTTGTTTGTTTGTGTTTTTTTCTGCTGAAAGTGTATGCAAAAAAAAAAAAAAAATGTAGGCCAGAATTGATTTTATCCATGGGGAATTAATGGTGAAAAGTCATCTCTATAGAGTGCAACATTCTGATTCCAGAAGTAGAAATCCCATTCATTTTCTTCATAAGCTAATTAAATGAATCAATGTTAATCAATTGTATTTTCTGTTGAAGCCATCAGTTTGTGTTATTTCAAGTGATTTTTTTTTAGAAATCATGTTTAATAGCATAGTTCCTACTGAAAAACAGCACTACCCATGATCCTGAAAACAAAAGATCCACCAATCAAAGAATACCAGCCAACAAAGTGCACCACACCATAACTAAGTATTCCGGACCAAACTCCAGGCATGTGTCGCTGACAGAGAACGCCTGCAGGTCACCTACCCTCTTGATGGACGCAAGCTCAGTCAGGAGGGCAGACTTCAAGAGACTGCCTTTAGCTCAACTGACTCCAGGGCTCAAACGGGGCTCCCCGCAGGACCACGGAGAGATCCCATGAGGAGTGGTCTGGGAGGATTCAACCTCCTTGTGCCTCTAAGGAACCTGATGATCAAGTCGTGCTTTCCTAAATACTTACCGTCAGCTGCATTGTGGTGTGCCGCCATAGCGGCCACTTACACCCTCAAGGTGGGAGGGACAGCCACCCCACCAGCCTCTCCTGCAGGAAGGAAAGCACCGACCTGACTGCGCATGTCTGGGGGTCTTCGTGTCGGGAAGAACACCACTTAGTGAACAGATGCCACTGCAAGGCATACAGGCACCTCGTAGTGGGAGCCCTAGCCTGAGTGATCGTGTCTACCACCGCAGGTGGTAGGCCACTTAGGTCTTCCATGTCCCATCCAAGGGCCAGACATGAACATTCCAGAGGTCTGGTCGCAGGTGCCAGATGGTGCCCCGTCCCTGAGAGAGGAGAGGCATCTGCCGCACTGTCGAGGTCGCGCAGGATGTGAGTGGCTTGCAATGACTTGAGTTGCTGCTGACTCCAGAGGAGGAGGCGGCGGGCAAGTTGCAACATGTGATGCGTGCGCAAGCCTTTTTCGGGTTCTTGGCAGCGGGCCGTGAGATGGGGGGCATCTGCTTCCTGGAGCCCATGTCATCTGCTTCCTGGAGCCTGGCTCGCCCTGAGACGAGCCGGCAGTCTCATCCCAGAACTCGACTGGGGCAACGAGCGTACTGGGAAATGGGAGGTCCATGGGGAGTTACCTGGCAGAGCAGCTCCCATTGGGGTCCCCAAATTGCCCCCAGTGCTAACCAACGCGGCCTTAAACCCATAGGTAGAAGGACTGAGGAGGGGAGCCGCTGGGGTGGCTTTCCCTCTAACGAAGGAAAGCCACGACCACAACCTTGCAACCCATCAATGAATGCGGTCTCCGCGTGGGCAGCGCACAAGCACATAAGACAGCGATTGTGGCCATTGGAAGCGGAAAGGTAACGACCGCAACCAGGAAATAAACACAGACGGAAAAGCATCTTTAAAAAGACGCTCTCCATCAGTGCCACTCTTTTAGTAGGGAAAATATACTCTTTTATCGCAAGAATATATATTCTTTTAGACTGTCGAAGCACCCGGGGGTTCTCTGCACTCCACCGTTGCACGAGGGGGAGAAGCTGCTGTAATGCACCATAATTCCAATAGTTTTTTTAGAGGCAAATGGAATGGCAGAGGATTCAGCTCACTGAACACAACCGCTCGGCTACGAAAGAAAAAATCTGAATGAGTGGTTGCGAGCCAACTCCTTTTATACCCGTATGTCCGGGAGAGTGGCATGCAAATTCCACTCGCCAATTCCCATTGGCCTTTTCTCGAAGATCAGAGGTGTTTGGGGCTCCCAAGGGCGACCCCTAGTGTCACTACACTGACACAACATCGAGTGAGTGACAGATAGGGAACAGGCCCCACCAGTGCAAAAATTGTCATAACTTTAAAACATATAAAACCACTGTAATTTTGATTTATTTTTTAGAGAAAGCACTAAAAATAAGCACTTTATAGCTCAGACAAATAACATGTCTGAAATTTTTTTTTTTTTCAACATGCAGTTGTTAGGTTAAAATGCTTTGAGAAGCACTGTTTTCTCTATCCTTTAAGCAAAGTAAGCCTCATAGACTCAAATAGCCACAAAGAGGACAAGTGCACATGCAGATATGCAGTCCGGTGGGTAAGTAATTTCTAAATAAAAGACATTACATTATTTCAAAATAAAAGCCATTGTATTGGAGTTTTCTCAAACTTTTCAGAACCATGGCGCAGTCTTATTAAAATTGGTTTAAAATAAAATTAAAAATTAAAAATTAAATTAAAAAAGTTTGTGTGTTCACAGAATCATCTGTTTGGGTCTATGTAAACTTTTATTCTGGAAACCCTGACAAGAATTATGCTTTCTTATCTGCCTGACCCTATTCTTAAAGTGATATCATCAAGTAATAATATCTCCCCTCAATTTAGCTTTTTATACCAGTTTATTTATTCTACTGCAAATTAGGATGGTATGTAGCACTGTGATTATTTTCTGGCATTTTCATCATTATTAGGAAAGCCACACAGTGAGGGCTCTTGGGAAATGGAGTCAGGCACTAGTGTAATGTGTGTTAAATATAATGGCTTTTGCCCTGAGGTTGTGGTCCACGAGAGACTGCCAAAAGAGCTGGCTAATGGCAGGAGCATTAAACCACACCATATCTGGCTTCTGCAAACATCCATGTGTATTAACCTCTGAGATGACCAATGTCATATTGCCCTGCAGCTTGTCAAAATATTTTAAATATACTCCACATGTAAGACTTTTTTTAACGATAACTCCAGTGTATTTGCCCCATATCATGAGTTGGTGGGGTAAAAATCAAATGTAATTATTGATGACATATTTATTCTTGCTACTTTTAAAAAAACAGTTCTAGATTATGTATTACTGCACTTTCAATAAAGATTGTTACATGTTTTACATTAAATTGTATTTTCTTGACCCAGTATGTTGAATTACATTGTTGAATTTTATGACATAATTGAATTTAAAATAAATTCATCAATAAATTCAATCATCAACACTCTTCAACTAGCCAAGTTCTTGTCTGTCAATAATTTCAGGGAAGTACTTAAACAGAAAAAAAAAAAAAAAAAAACTTAAGTGCAGAAAAACATAAGTGCACTACATCATAATTTTTAGGCAAAGTAAAACGAAGCCTGTCCGCCCAGTAAGAATCAATTAAATTGGATGTCCACAAGTAGAACTGTATATTCTGCTTTGTTTTTTAGTTATGTCAGTTAAATATATCTCTGTTTTTTGTTTTTTTTATTATTGGTAATTGTGTCGTTCTATCTTTATTTTGTTGTTTCGTTGCCAATAAGTATTTTCTAAAATGAAACAGACACAGAGAAACTGGTAATGTACCTGAACTATTTGTCAGATTCTAAAATGTTTCTGTGACTGACGCCATCCAGTTTCAAATGTCTATCCAGATGTTCATTAATGCATGCTCTCTCCACTGCGATGACTGAGAACTACATGCTTTATTATTGCAGAAATGCTGCTGTTGTCTCAGTAGACCCTGCTGGAATATCTAGCTTAAGATGGTTGCTGTGTTTTGGAACATGGTATCTGGCCATAAGCTGATCCAAGATGGTCATTAGCTGGTCCAAGATGGTTATTAGCTGGTCTAAGCCAGTTACTAGCTGGTCCTAGCTCATGTTTAGCTGGTCCAAGCTGATTATTAACTGTTGACTCAGTAACCCTGCTGGAATATCTCATTTAAGATGGTATCTGTGTTTTGGAACATGGTATCTGGCCATAAACTGATCCAAGATGTCCATTAGATGGTCCAAGCTGTTCATTAGCTGGTCCAATATGGTTATTAGCTGGCTCAAGCTGGCCATTAGCTGGTCCAAGATGGTCATTAGCCTGTCCAAGCTGGATACTAGCTGGCCTAATATGTCTTTAGCTGGCCCAGCCTGTTTATTAACTGGTCCAAGCTAGTTATTATCTGTTTCAAGCTGGCAATTAGCTGGTCCATGCTGGTCATTAGCTGGTCCAAAATTATTATTAGCTGGTCCAAGCTGGATACTAGTTTGTCCAAGCTATCTTCAGCTGGCCCAACCTGGTTATTAACTAGTCCAAGCTGGTTACTAGCTGGTCAGGTCCAAGATGGTCATTAGCTAGTCCAAAATGTTAATTACTGTAGCCTGTCTAAGCTGGTTACTACCTGGTCTAAAATTATTATTAGCTGGTCTAAACTGGTCATTAGCTGTCAAACATGATCACTAGCTGGTCCACGCTGGATACTAGCTAGCTCAACCTGGCTATTAACTGCTCTAAGATGGTCATTAGGTCATCCAAAATGGTTGTTGCTGTAGCTGATCTAAGCTGATTGTTAGCTGGTTTAAACTGAATATTAGCAAGTAAGAAACTGGTTATTAGCTGGTCTAATCTGGTTATTATCTGTTCCACACTGTTTATTAGCTGGTTCAATCTGGCTATTATCTGTTCCAAGATGGTCATTAGCTGGTCCAAGATGATTATTAGCTGGTCCAAGATAGATACTAGTTGGTGGAAGCTGTCTTTAGCTGGCCTAACCTGGTTATTAATTGGTCCAAGCTGGTTATTAACTGGCCCAAGCTGATTACTAGCTGGTCATTAGCTGGTCCAAAATGGTCATTACTTTAGCCGGTCTAAGATGGTTATTAGCTGGTCTAAACTGTTTTTTAGCTGGTTAAAGCTAGTTATTAACTGGTCCAATCTGGTTATTATCTGTTTCAAGCTGGTCATTAGCTGGTCCAAGATAGTCATTAGCTGGTCCAAAATGATTATTTGCTGCTCCAAGCTGGATACTAGCTGTTCCAAGCTGTCTTTAGCTGGCCCAACCTGGTTATTAACTGGTCAAAGCTGGTTATTATCTGGTCTAAGCTGGTTAATAGCTGGTTCAATCTGGCTATTAGCTTGGTCCAAGCTGGCCATTAGCTGGTACAATATGGTCATTATCTGTTTCAAGCTGGTCATCAGCTGGTCCAAGATAGTCATTAGCTGGTCCAAAATGATTATTAGCTGCTCCAAGCTGGATACTAGCTGGTCCAAGCTGTCTTTAGCTAGCCCATCCTGGTTATTAACTGGTCCAAGCTGGTTATTATCTGGTCCAAGCTGGTTAATAGCTGGTTCAATCTGGCTATTAGCTTGGTCCAAGCTGGCCATTAGCTGGTACAATATGGTCATTAGCTGGTTCAAGCTGGTTATTAGCTGGTCCAAGATGATCATTAGCTGGTCCAAGATGGTCATTAACTGGTCAGCCTGCTATCATGTACTAAGCCTAACCTCTCAAGATGGTATGACCAGCTGGTAGCTTTCTGTTTTTTGTTTAGTTGTGTTTTGCATCATGGTAGCTGGTTTCTAACAGGTCCAAGCTGGTCATCAGCTAATACAAGACCATCTTGGACCAGCTTATGACCAGCCAACATGTTGTAAAACACAACTACCATCTTATGCTAGTCTTTTTTTTTCTTTTTTTTTAAGCTAAAGAAGATGTTATTTACAAACACAGCCCTGTGCTAAATGTGGCTGTCTCTGTGGAGCTGAACAAGTGAGAGATTTTTGGACAGAGAGCCTGTCAAAAGTCTTAGAGCAGCAGGTGAGATAGTGACATGGAGCACTGTGTGACTGCTGTGAAGTGTTGCACAGTCACAGAGTAAATATGTAAAAATGGAAGGTATGTGAGAAAATGTTGCGAGCCAAAGCTCTTTGCAATTCTTGCAGACTTCTCCCTCCCTCTGATGCTGTCTGCTTTCAACTCATAATGGTGTGGTAATTTGCTGAATTGAGGCCTAAAAGAGTAGATGCCATAGAACCCGGTGACTCAGGGAAAGAAGAACTAAAGGTGCTTTCAATGGGGGAATTCATCTTATGGGTGTCTATGAGCTTGTACTTCCAGACACGTTTACTATTTGTTACTAGGGATGGGAATTGTAAGGAATTTAACATACAAACTTAGGACAATTTATTAACACAAAACTCTGTTCTGAATGTGTATTTCTAACTACATACAGTATTGTTATACAAACAATCAGTTAGTAACTACACTGATTTAAGTCTCATTTGTATTAGGTACACATAACAGTTCTTGGTTCATTTCGAGTTGGATATGGCAAAAGTCATGACTTGTAGTTCAGTGAATAATGAAGAATTGCTCTGGGGTGTGTTTCCCAAAAGCATCGTTAGTGAACTATGGTTCCAAGTTTCATCGCTACCAACATAGTTCAACGATTTGCCGTTTCCAGAAACTGTAGTTCCAACGAACAATCGCAAACAGCATCGTAAAGTTTTGTAGTTGGAACTACAGCTCTCCACCTGTGGTTAAAAGCAAATTTCCTTGTCAGTTTGTGGTGTTGATTTCATTGTTTTCACCGCAGCTGGGGTGTGTTATATTCAGAGTTCAAATACTTTACCTATTGCTTTCAAATACTTCATCATCCATTTTGAGAGCTTTGGAAGGCTTAAAGTTGTGGTGTTCAAATATCACGTAATTCTCCTTTAAAGTTATTTTTATTGCAAATTCTGTTTGAACTGATCTTCCAGCAAGACAGCCACAATTGTTCTCGATGCATCGTACTATGGTGGTTCAGCAGTGAGTTACGTTGTTGTACAGGAAATTCACCCCTGACAGATTCAGTGAGAGAGTGTGTCATTAGATAGATTCAACCAGGGTAACTTGGTTAATCTTAAAAAGAACCAGCTCATAAGTTATTCATTTGTGAGTCAAGCTACACTGAATCATGCTGTGTTTTGCAGTAGAAAGATATGTTCACATCATATTCAACATAAATTAGTCTGCAAACTCACAACTCAACTTCAACAGAATTTATTCTGCTGTAAATACACATATGCAGAAGAATGCAGAATACCGAGCCGAATGCCACTAAAATCTACATAAGAACCGGGTCTCAGGTCCCAACCCTATTGGTTAGATTGTACATTCTCTCTCATCACATGGCCAGATGTCTGGCCAGATGTCTGCCATGCTCATGACATTGGTGTAAATATAAATGTGTTTTGTTAAACTGGTGAGTGACCTACATATGTCACAACTAATGCACTCTGTAATTTGTGTAAACACACTAATCAGTTATGGCTTTTAACAGTCCCTCTAGGTTTTAAAACTGTGTCAATAAAAGTAAAATTGAGTTGAGGTCATTAGGCAATGAAGACACTTCAAAAATAGCAATTCTTTTCCAAATGCATTTGCAGAACTGGTATTGGGAATATGACAATGCCCACATTTGACAATGTTTCATAAAATATGCGAATGCTGGACACTCACTCACACTCACTCACTCTCTCTCTCTCTCTCTCTCTCTCTCCCTCTCTGCCATGGAGTCGATGGCAGACCATGTTTGGAGGAAAGTTGTGAAATTGGCACACTAAACTTTGTTGTTGTAAAGAAATGTGTAAAAAAAATAAAAAAATTCAACTGAACACTTTTGTGCCGCTTGGCCTGATATCACCTTGAGATAATTTTGGTACAGGTTGGATAGATTGCTGAGAGTCCCACCATATGCCAGTTTGCTTTTATTATTATTAGATTTTTTATTTGGTTTACTTTTTTTTTAAACTTTTTTTCAAAAAACAGTATTCTTTTTTTTATTTTATTTTATTTTATTTTTTTTATAAAATGAATGGGAGAAATTGGAATGCCCAACAGTTAACGGATGTAGAAATGAAGTCCCGCCTTACAGGTAAAAGAGCCAATCACCTTTTAGATACAGACATCACCTGTCAATCAACTCGAGAACTGGCATGCACCTTAGCTATGCAAGCTGGGAATTTTTTTTTAGTGTTATCTGAGACGAAGCACAATTTATGATTCTAGTGTTGTCAGGTTTTATTGCTGAATTGAAATATGTTCTTTGATCCAAATCTTGACCAACCGTTTATGAGATTTCAGTGTTCCCCATCTAAGTACAGTCGTGGCCAAAAATATTGGCACCTTTGGTAAAAATCAGCAAAAAAGGCTGTGAAAAAAAATCTGCATTGTTTATACTTTTGATCTTTCATTAAAAAAAAAAAAAAATCACAAAAATCTAACCTTTAATTGAAGTAAAACAATTGAAACGGGAAATATCTCATTATTAAATAAATATGTTTCTCCGAAACGCATTGGCCATAATTATTGGCACCCTTTTATTCAATACTTTTTGCAACCTCCCTTTGCCAAGATAACTTTGTAACAAGATACAGTGCATCTGGAAAGTATTCACAGTGCTTCACTTTTTCCACATTTTGTTATGTTACAGCCTTATTCCAAAATGGATTAAATTCATTATTTTCCTCAAAATTCTACAAACAATACCCCATAGTGACAACATGAAAGAAGTTTGTTTGAAATCTTTGCAAATTTATTAAAAATAAAAAAAACGAAAATGTACATAAGTATTCACAGCCTTTGCTCAACACTTTGCTGAAGCACCTTTGGCACCAATTACAGCCTCAAGTCTTTTTGATTATGATGCTACAAGCTTAGCACACCTATTTTTGGGCAGTTTCTCCCATTCTTCTTTGCAGGACCTCTCAAGCTCCATCAGGTTGATGGGGAGCATCGGTGCACAGCCATTTTCAGATCTCTCCAGAGATGTTCAATCGGGTTCAAGTCTGGGCTCTGGCTGGGCCACTCAAGGACATTCACAGAGTTGTCCCATAGCCACTCCTTTGTTATCTTGGCTGTGTGCTTAGGTTCATCTTCCAACAGGACAACGACCCTTCGCCCCAGTCTGAGGTCCAGAGCACTCTGGAGCAGGTTTTCATCAAGGATGTCTCTGTACATTGCTGCATTCATCTTTCCCTCAATCCTGACTAGTCTCCCAGTTCCTGCCGCTGAAAAACATCCCCACAGCATGATGCTGCCACCACCATGCTTCACTGTAGGGATGGTATTGGCCAGGTGATGAGTGGTGTCTGGTTTCCTCCAGGCATGATGCTTGCCATTCAGGCCAAAGAGTTCAATCTTTGTTTCTCATGGTCTGAGAGTCCTTCAGGTACCTTTTGGCAAACTCCAGGCAGGCTGTCATGTGCCTTTTACTGAGGAGTGGCTTCCATCTGGCCACTCTACCATACAGGCCTGATTGGTGGAGTGCTGCAGAGATGGTTGTTCTATTGGAAGGTTCTCCCCTCTCCACAGAGAAACGCTGGAGCTCTGTCAGAGTGACCATCAGGTTCTTGGTCACCTCCCTGTCTAAGGCCCTTCTCCCCCGATCGCTCAGTTTGGCCGGGCGGCCAGCTCTAGGAAGAGTCCTGGTGGTTCCAAACTTCTTCCATTAATGGATGATGGAGGCCACTGTGCTCATTGGGACCTTCAGTGCTGCAGAAATGTTTCTGTACCCTTCCCCAGATCTGTGCCTCGATACAATCCTGCCTCGGAGGTCTATAGACAATTCCTTGGACTTCATGGCTTGGTTTGTGCTCTGACATGCACTGTTAACTGTGGGACCTTATATAGACAGGTGTGTGCCTTTCCAATTCATGTCCAATCAACTGAATTTACCACAGGTGGACTCCAATCAAGTTGTAGAAACATCTCAAGGATGATCAGTGGAAACAGGATGCACCTGAGCTCAATTTTGAGTGTCATGGCAAAGGCGGTGAATACTTATGTACATGTGATTTTTTTTTTTCATTTTTTTTTCTTTTTTTTTTTTTATAAATTTAAAGATTTCAAACAAACTTCTTTCACATTGTCATTATGGGGTATTGTTTATAGAATTTTGAGGAAAATAATGAATTGAATCCATTTTGGAATAAGGCTGTAACATAACAAAATGTGGAAAAAGTGAAGCGCTGTGAATACTTTCCGGATGCACTGTAACTTTTATAAGCTCTGAATCTTCTCTTATAATACCTAATGAGGTTGGAAAACACCTGGAAAGGGATCTGAGACCATTCCTCCACACAGAATGTCTACAGATCCTTCAAATCCAGAGGTCCATGTTGGTGGACTCTCCTCTTCAGTTCACCCCACAAATTTTCTATAGGGTTCAGGTCAGGGGACTGGGATGGCCATGGCAGAACCTTGATTTTGTGGTCAGTGAACCATTTTTTGTGTTGATTTTGATGTTTGTTTTGGATCACTGTCCTGCTGGAAGATCTAAACAGGTCCCATTGTAAGCTTTCTGGCAGAGGCAGTCAGGTTTTGATTTTTTATCTGTTGATAGAGTTGATAGAGTCCGTGATGCCATGTATCCGAACAAGATGTCCAGGACCTCTGGCAGAAATACAGCCCCACAACATTAAAGATCCATCACCACATTTAACCGTGGGCATTGGGTACTTCTTCATCTCTGTGTGTGCCAAACCCATCTCTGTTTGCTGCCAAAAAGCTCTTTTTTGTTTTTGTTTCATCTGACCATAGAACCCGGTCGCATTTGAAGTTCCAGTAGTGTCTGACAAACTGAAGACGTTTGAGTTTGTTGTTGGATGAGAGCAGAGGCTTTTTTTTTTTTGTTGTTGTTGTTTTTGCTTGAAACCCTCCCAAACAACTTGTGGTGATGTAGGTGATGTCTGATATTTCTTTTAGACTTTATGACCCCAAGACCCCACTAATTTCTGCAATTCTCTGGCTATGATCCTTGGAGATTCTTTGGCCACTTGAACTATCCTCCTCACTGTGCGTGGAGACAATATAGACACGTCCTTTTCCAGGCCAATTCTTAAGATCTCCAATTGATTGGAACTTGTTCATTATTGCTCTGATGGTGAAAATGGGCATTTTCAATGTTTTGGCTATTTTCTTATAGCCACTTCCCCTTTTGTGAAGCTCAACAACCTTTTGCCACACATCAGAACTATATTCTTTAGTCTAACCCACTGGGATCGATGATTAAGGGAATTTGGCCAGTGTGTTACCTCATATTTATACCCCTGTGAAACAGGAAGTCATGGCTGAACAATTTCATGTTCCTAGTCACCCAGGTGCACTAAAAATTTTCAGATATATTTTACTCATAAGAATTTCTAGGGGTGCCAATAACTGTGGCCAACGTGTTTTGGAGAAAAAAAAAAATATTTATTTAATAATGAGATATTTCTCCTCTTTCAATTGTTTTACTTCAATTAAAGGTTCGATTTTTGTGAATTTTTTGAATGAAAGATCAAAAGGATAAACAATGCAGATTTGTTTTCATAGCCTTCTTCGCTCATATTTACCAAGGGTGCCAATATTTTTGGCCACCACTGTAGATAGGAGGTGCATTGTTATGAATGGAAATAGCCTCCTGAGAGTGTTCCAAAGATGGCCAACAAATCACTGACTTGCTAGAAAGACATTGATTTTGACTGTGCAGTTTAGTTTGGATGCATTTTTTGCACTATTAATGAAGATTAATGATAAAACTTGCCAGAAAATAAGCTTCTTTTAGGGGGGCCATGTGCTCCGCAAAGCCCGATGGCATACACCCTGATGCTGAGCACATGGGGACAATAACAGACCCTCAGACTTGCATATCCACTCAAAAGCAGCCATTAACCCACATCACCATTGATAGTGCAGTCTGTCTCTGTATTTCAGACATGTGGGAACAGTCAACAAGCTCCAAAAACCAGCATAGCAAAATATGCATCCCTGACAATACCAGAGTGCTGTCACGCTGCTGTACTTTGAACTGCTGCTTCACAATTATATTTTTGTCTACAAAACTAATTTCAAACATTTAAGCATACGCCTTCAGATCAAAAGATTTTTAAGATCATGAGAAACATTTCAGTCAAGTGTTTCAAAATTTTGACCGGTAGTGTATAAATATATAGATAACCTATTATACACTCACCGGCCACTTTATTAGGTACACCTATGCATCAGCTTATTCATTCTGCTCACTACAGGGTGGTTATCTGAGTTACCGTAGCCTTTCTCTTAACTCAAACCAGTCTGGTCATTCTCCGCTGACCTCTCTCATCAACAAGCCGTTTTCGTTGACAGAACTGCCGCTCACTGGTTCTTTTTTGTTTTTTGCACCATTCTCTTTACACTCTAGAGACTGCTGTGCGTTAAAATCCCAGGAGATCAGCAGTTACAGAAATACTCAAACCAGACCGTCTAGCACCAACAATCATGCCACAGTCTAAATCACTGAGATTACTGAGATAATCACATGAATAAGTAGATGTACAGGTGTATCTAATAAAGTGGCCGGTGACTGTATAATTAATATATATATATATATATATATATATATATATATATATATATATATATATATATATATATATATATATATATAAATATATACACCGATGAGCCAAAACATTATGACCACCTGCCTAATATGCTGTTGGTCCTCTGCGTGCTGCAAAAACATTAGCAGCAGATCCTTTAAGTCCTTTAAGTTATGAGATGGAGCCGCAGTGGATCGTAACTGTTGGTCCAGCACATCCCACAGATGCTCAATCGGATTGAGGTCTGGGGAATTTGGAGGCCAGGGCAACACCATGAACTCTTCATCATGCTCCTCAAACCATTCCTGAACAATGTGTGCAGTGTTGCAGGGCGCATTCTCCTGCTGAAAGAGGCCCCTGCTATCAGGGAATACCATTGCCATGAAGGGGTGTACCTGGTCCACAATGATGTTTAGGTAGGTGGCACGTGTCAAATTGACGTCCACATGAATGGCTGGACCCAGGCAGTTTCCCAGTAGAACATTGCACAGAGCAAAAATATATGGTGCACATGTACACCGCCGTCCACGTGATGTAAAATAATACGGGACTCATCACACCAGGCAACCTTCTTCCACTGCTCCAAGGTCCAGTTCTGATGCTCATGTGCCCATTGTAGGCACTTTCAACAGTGGACAGGGGTCATCATGGGCACTTTGACCAGTTTGCGGCTACGCAGCCCCATGCGTAGCAGGGCGTGATGCACTGTGATTCCTCCCGTAACCATCATTAACATTTTCTGTGACTTGTGCCACAGCATAACTTCTGTCAGATCAGACAAGACCGGATAGCCTTCGTTGCCCTTGTACATCGATGAGCCTTGGGCGTCCAACACCCTGTCGCCAGTTTGTGATTTGTCCCTCCTCGGATCACTGTCAGTAGGTACTCACCACTGCTGACTGGGAGCACACCGCAAGCCTTGCCGTTTCAGAGATGCTCAGACCCCGTCATCTGGCCATAACAATTTGGCCTAAATCAAAGTCGCTCAGGTCTTTACTCCTGCCTATTTCTCCTGCATTTAACACATTGACTATGAGAACTGATTGTTCGCTTACCATCTAATCTACCCAGACCTTAACATGTGGCCTTGTTAGGAGATGATCAATGGTATTTCGCTTCACCTGTGAGTGGTCATAATGTTTTAGCTTATCGGTGTATATATAAAGCATGCCTGTACTCTCAACCATACTCTCAACCATTATGTAATGTCATTTATATAAAATAATTGCATTTCCTATTGAATATATATACTATATATTTTTTTCCAGTAAGCAAGATTAGTAGACATCAAAACTGTAATTGCATTAATTTAAAAAAAAAAATGGATTTGACAGTCAAAGTAAAAAATAAATGTGTTAAAGACTCAAATGGTAACTTATCAACTACATCCAGACTAGTGAATAAGTACTGATGCAGTACGAACACAATTAAGACTTCATGGCTATAGTGAATGCACAATAAATACTTTCATGGCTGACTCTCATCATGTAATTTTTGTTATGTCTATATTTTCTGCTGACATTTCTCAATTTCTCTTTTTTTTTTTTTTTTTTTTTTTTTTTTGTCAGGGGCTTTCCACATTCTTTAATTCTACGTATTTTCTGGTTGTGTCAGTGATATCTGCGTAAATCAATGTAAACACCAGTCACTTTATGTAGCACACTGCAATAAGAAACAGCTGTTAGGGAAATCCACAGGGGGTACAGCTCTCCACTTTTTTTTTATTTTTTTTTATTATTATTATTATTTTTTACAATGAATAAAGTCCATGTGAAAGGCAAGAATTGGCAGAGAAAATAACTTTGGACAGTTTTGGGTTCTTACAAAGGACTAATGTTTAGGGAGCAATGCCGGCAATGGAACCTTTTGAAAGGCTGTGATGACGCATTACAAGAATTAATTTAGCAGCATGAATCTGACTTTTTTCTTTCTTTTTTTTTTAATAATGTAGTGTAAATTTATAACATTATTTTTAAGTTTATTTTTGGCATTAATTAAATAATTAAAGTAAAAATAAAAACTAGTCACCACTACTCAAAGTGACAGTAAATTTTACATTTTTCTCTTTTGGAAAGTTGTGTAAACTAAATAGTGTATTTTTTATTTTATTTTTATTTTTTTATTATTTTTTTTTTGCTTTTGGAGTAAAATGATTGCAAAAATACCAGCTTGATCTCTAATGAAAATTATGTGACTGTGGCAGCACTTTTGCAAAATTACATCATGTTATTCATTACACATATTATGGCAGTTCCGCTGTGAAATGTCTGTGTGGCGCTAAAAGCGAGTTAAATGTTCTCCCAAACATGAGGTTTTTTAAGATTAATGCTTGGGATTTAATCAACAAAACTGACCTCCCTACCCTAAATTTTAAACCTAAACCTAACCGATTGTGTCATAAAAAGCAAATGTGAGATGAAAAATCGCTGAAGCAACAACGTCATTTTTTGTTGTGCTTCTTTGACACTTTCTGCTCACGTGTCGACTCGTGTGCTCTTCAGGACTCGTACCCCGGTCCTTAACATCGCAAGTGCAACTATCAGTTAAGCTACCATGCAATTTGATCACACTTGAACAAGCTTGAAAATGTAGTTAATTATGTGGTTAATAATACAAATATTAAAATGCATATATTTTAATACATGCACTATTATAAAAGTGTATAGATATAAATCTATAGAAGTTTACTCCACTGCTTGGGAGAAAACACATTTTGTGGCCCTACAAAACATATATATATATATATATATATATATATATATATATATATATATATATATATATATTAGATAGATAGATAGATAGATAGATATACATACAGGGTTGGGAGGGTTACTTTTGAAATGTATTCCACTACAGAATACATGCTGTAAAATGTAATTTGTAACGTATTCCATTAGAATACTCAAGGTCAGTAATGTATTCTAAATATTTTGGATTACTTCTTCAGCAGTGGTAGATTTTTTTTCACTTGTTTTGATTATAAAAACTCTGCCAGTACAGTAAGACAAAATACATGTTAAAAATACATTCTCTGAAAAACCTAAATATCTTATGCAGTGTTGTTTCTAAAACAAGATCAATCAAATTTATCATGTTTTAAGGATTTTTAGATATTTTTACAGGAAAACAATAAAAAAAATATTATCAAGAATATGATTTTTGCCCTAATATCAAAGAAATTATGATCCAACGTGAATTTTCTTGATAAAAAAATATGATCGTGCCTGGTAACGTGCATGTAAAATGGCTAGAAATAGCATTTTAGCTTAGCGTAAAGCTGACAATTTACACAAGGTTTATTTCTATTTCTTGTGCTCTGAACTTACATTCAGACGAGCAGACAGAGAAGTAAGTTTGAAGTAACACATTGTAACACTTCTCAGTGGAAGGAGGAGGCGAGAAGCAGATTTCCTGGTTCAGGTAAGCGTTTTATTTTTCTCACTGCAACAACTACACTCTTCCAGGGCTTTCACAGTGTTCAATAATTCACTCTAAAATAAACAACTACTTAAAATAAACTCTCAGCTTTGCACTCATAAGCTCTTGGCTTCACAATAAGGTCTCTAGTTCCCAGGTTCTCTCTCTCGTCTACCTGCGGTGTGGCTCTATTTATGCCGCTCTCCTGGTTTGTACGTCCCGGTAGAGGGGAGAACACATCCGCAAACTCCTGTTGCAACCTAGCAAACTCCATGAGTTGACTCGGTGAGAGGTGGTCTCCGCAAGTGACCGGGGTGAACTGTTTATGTTTTGAACTCACCTCCGGTCCGAGCTCCGCCTTCTCGGGAACTACCGTAGCCAACGTCACGGGAACTGCCTCCCTCCACAATTTCAGGAGATTGAGGTGTTATATTTGACGTGCGCCCCCTCTATCGGTTCGTTTAACCTCATAATCGAGATCTCCCACTCGTCGTGTGACCTCAAAGGGTCCTTGCCACTTGGCGAGTAATTTAGAGCTCGATGTGGGAAGCAATACAAGCACTTTATCTCCCGGTGCAAATTCCCTTAGCTGAGTTCCCCTGTCATACAGTCGGCACTGTCGTTCTTGAGCTTGGAGCAAATTCTCCTGTGTTAGCTGTCCCAAAGTGTGGAGTTTTGTACTAAGATCAAGAACGTATTGAATTTCATTTTTACTGTTTGAAGGTCCCTCCTCCCAGGCCTCTCGCTATACATCAAGCACACCACGTGGGCGTCGCCCATACAGCAGCTCGAATGGGGAGAAGCCAGTGGAGGCTTGCGGGACCTCTCGTACTGCAAATAACAGGGGGTCGAGCCATTTATCCCAATTTCTAGCATCGTCGTGCACGAATTTACGAATCATGTTTTTGAGGGTTTTATTAAATCTGTTTGAGGATGGTATACGCTGGTGTGAATTGATTTAATACTTAACAACTCGTACAGTTCGCGTAGTGTCCGTGACATAAACGTTGTGCCCTGATCGGTGAGGATTTCTTTCGGAATCCCCACCCGGGAGATTATTTTGAAGAGTGCCTCCACAACACTGCATGCTGAGATGTTGCGAAGAGGCACTGCTTCCGGATATCGCGTTGCATAGTCCACTAGGACCAATACAAAGCGATGTTCACGTGCTGACCGTTCTAATGGCCCGATGAGGTCCATTCCAATTCTCTCAAAGGGGACCTCGATCAAAGGGAGAGGGCGCAATGGCGCTTTTGGGGTGGCCGGTGGGTTAACCAGCTGGCATTCGCGGCATGCCGCACACCACCTGCAGACATCGCCGCCAATGCCCGGCCAATAGAAATGAGCTATTAGATGGTTCAGTGTTTTCCTTTCTCCTAAGTGACCCGCCATGGGATTATAATGAGCCGCCTGGAATACCATTTCCCGACGGCTCCTTGGAATCAAAAGTTGGGTTGTATCCTCTTTAGTCTGAGCGTCATGTGTCACTCTATACAACCGCTCATTTATAATCGCAAAATAGGGGTATGAAAGGGCGATGTCCGGCTGGAGACGTTGACCATCGATGACTCTCACTTGGTCAAAGGCGTGTTTGAGGGTTTCGTCTTGCGACTGCTCCAAAGGGAAATCCCCCTCAGGGAATTCCCTGAGAAGGGGAGGTGTCGAGGACGGCCCCAGCTCCGCCACCCCTGCCAGAGCATCGCACATTGCACGGATGGGTGAGGCAGGAACTAACCGCGGCCTGCACTCTATGCTTTTTCCTCTGGAATTTAATCGTCAGGGTCACCACCTTTTCACACTTGTGAATATCCCCATGCACACATTTCGCCCTCAAAAGTTTTATTTAGTTGTGTCCAATGCCTCGGGTTGAACCAAGCGTTGGTGGATAGTGGTTTGATTACACCCGGTGTCCACCAACGCTTGGTGAGTACCCCCCTTGACACTTACCGGTATCCGGTACGCTCCGGCCCGGTCGGGGGCAGCCTGCGGGAGGTCAGAGACCCGCACCACTGTCCCCAGCTCCATCAGAGGGCACTGATCCCAGAAGTGGTCCGGGTCCCCGCACCCCCAGCAGGCTGGCCCAGGTGCTACGCCCACACTTGCATCGGCGGGCCTCGGGATAGGGGAAGGTGTCGGCTCCCACACCCGGGGAACTGGTCTCAGTGGCTGAAGTCCTCCTCGTCTGCGTGGGGCAGGAACGGGACCTGGAGAGAGAGCAGAACGAGAGGAGAGAGGGGAGGGAAATGAGACAGGGGGAAGAGAGAGAGAGTGGGAGGGCTCTCCTCACCGATCAGGGCTATTTATGCCGCTCTCCCCGTGCTCACTGAAATTAGAGACAGGTGTTAGACATAATTTAACTCAGGTGTAAGCGCCCTTACCGCTTTCTCTCCGGAGAGATGCTTGACCACGCCCCCTCTGCCACACACATCATATGAAAGTGTTTCACCACTGTTCAAATGCACTTTGGATCGCATCATTTATATGTATAAATGTTTTCTATCTGAAAGGACTAAATATTAAATGAAACAAATGACAATAAAATGCAAAGTAATCTCTTCAGTTATCAAAATACTTTTTGAATGTAACTGTATTCTAAATACCTGTATATATATATATATATATATATATATATATATATATATATATATATATATATATATATATATATAATTATTTATTGGCACTTTTCTCTGTTAGAAAACATGATATATATATATATATATATCTTGTTTTCTAACAGAGAAAAGTGCCAATAAATACTTCTTATAAATATAAATTGTGTGTATAAATTTAAGTCTGTCAAGTTTCTGAAATGCGTTGCCGTAAATGTTCTAAATGCGTAAATACGTTTTTTGTTATGTTTTGTTTTTTTTGTCTTAGCTAAAGGGATCAACAAAGTCTCTTGACAACTCGTACAACAATTCTACGAGATGGTGAAATCATAAGGTATTGTACGACTTGACTCGTACGAAAAGATACGACTTCAATTCCTATAGTGGCCAACCAAAAAACAAACTGAATTTCAAATCGATTCAATACAGGCATCAAATTTTAGCTAGCCTCCTATCCAACACTTTATATTTAAGAAAGGAAACGTCTTTGCACAAATTGTGTTCTTCAATCCATATTTAATAATGTAATATAAATGACTGATGTATGTCAATAACCTGTAATAGGCTTCCTTCGTCCTGTTCCAAACCCCAATGCTTCTCTTTCTTCCTTTGTTTACAGAAGTTATTTTCCTATAAACATTTTGGTTCGGTTTAGGTTTGGGTTAGGGGTTAAACTTTGGAAAAATCGTAATAACATCATTACATTTATTTTTCACTATATTTCTCTATATGAGCCAACTCGTACAATTTCTTATGATTTTGCCACCTTGTACGAATTCTTATGACTTATATCAATTCATTGAATAATCCAACTCAAAAGAATATTTGTTAACAAACCAGACATTGTTACTTCTCTCAGAAATGCGCCAAGGAAAGCTTGGGGTGGACATCAATATTTTTTGTAAAATCATTACTTACATTTCAGTCTGTTTTTCACACAAAGGTATCCTATGGCATCAGAAGACTTGGAATATAGATTTAAATATATTTTGGGGTGAATTTTTCCACTAGTTTCAATAAAATAAAATAAAATACTTTGCGTTGATTAAGTTGAATTAATTCAGTGAATTTGCTAATAATAACAACCAAAAACAAGACTTATTCATGCTAGCCTCTAGTGCCTCTAGTGCCTCTAGTGCCTCTGGTGCCTCAACTATCCACATCTGTAAGAGTGAACAGAAAGCATGAGACATGTGATTTCACATTTGTTAAATTAATTCTCAGCCATACAAGTTGCAGTTGTGCATTTGTTTGGCACTCTTATAGGCCAAACTCTCAACAACTGGAAAAAAAAAAAAACCTGTACATAGAAAAAGCTTTCAGAATGCTAGGATACATGACTCCAGGAGGCAGATTAAATAGTGGGAAAAAAACAATTCAAATACAATTACAGTAAAATAACTTCCAGTTTTTTTTTTTTTTTTTTCCATGATGGGCTGACAATAAACAAAATAAACGCACCCATATTTGTGTTCTAAAGCAGTTGTAATTAATCGTTATCTGTGCGTATAATTGTGAAATATGTTTTAATGAGACTTTAGAAATGCCCGAAGTTGAGAAAACACCCATATATTTCCGCTGATATACAGAAAAGAACGTCATACACTGTATCTACCAGTAAAGAATCTCCACATTATCATTTTTAATTTACAATGGGCTTAATTGCTATGAGAGCTGCACGTCCATCGTCACGGCGAGTGATTTTTACGCTTGTTCAGTTCCTCATTTGATTGCTAAGATGATTTGACTCCTGTTGCAGGAGATTATACAGTATGGCACATTTGAAAAATGCTCCAGACATTTGCCTATTTTAAAATCATAGATGTGGGTGAAGGCTGACAGATGGTGATGAAGGTGATCTGGTGCGGGATTGTATATACAAATTCACATACTGTTCTGTCAAATATAACCCTGGCAGCAGAGCACCACAGTGTCAAATGTAAACTATGTTTTGACATTTTTTTCCTAGGTAATGGCAGGCAAGAATGGAGGGATTTTCAACCGCTGTATGTTTTTGCTCTGAACCTGAGAGATACCTTGACTATGAGCTCTGCTTTTCAGAGCAGCGTTGAGGGCTGCTATGGGCAGTTCCATTGCCTAAAGGCTCCACATTAACAATTAATCTTCCTTGGAAAAAGGTGTTAAGAAGTCGCAGCTGGTGCTATGGTCCCTAACTCTATTTACATTGGCAAATAGCTCTCTTTTTTATGTGTCTTGCTAATTAATTTGAGATAGAATGCATTGGTTATGCATAATTTATGCCCTGAGCCTGTGGCTACTAGTGTTGTAAAAATATACAAACATTGCACTAAATCGCAAAACTCTTTGAAAGAGTGTGTGTACCTTTGGCTGGGCTTGAAAGCGAGAGTGGATTCCAGGGTTTTTCAGGCCCGTCAGTCTAACATAAATAAACATAGTCAAGCCTCACTTCTAGATGGGTCATTATGTTTAACGTGAACATTTTTCTTCTGTTTGCAAAATGATGGTAAGGAAAGTGAAGGATATGTATGTGAATAGCATACTGAATTGTTGATAGTGGTGAAGTTTTAAAAGGAATAGGATTCAAGGAGTGTTGGTTATTCATGTTTTTTGAGACGTTACAGACATTACATCAGAAATTAGAATAAATAATTCTGATTTAAAGAAATAGACACCAATATCCAATCACTACCAAACAATGTTAACAATGTTTAAATAAAATTATAAATTATAAATTCTGAATCTATGTACTGATAACAATTGTCCCATGTCTGCCAAACATGTTGAGTGGTCCAAACATCATCTGCAGCCTGAAACTGAACTTTAAATAGGAAGTTTGGATTGAATCCACTTATCTGCTAAGAGAGCTGTTTAGTGAATGTCTTAACCTCCAGTGTGCTGTCTGTCTGCACTTGTCTCAGAACAGTTTGAAATGCACCGTATTTTCATCCTAACTCCAAATAAATCCTATGAAAGCAACATTTTCCAGCTTTTTGGATGCATCCATTAATTCTCAATGTGACAGTGCAAAGTGAATATAAGATATTTTAAATGAAACTGAGCATACAGTCCACATATGTGATCATGTTTAACAGCATTCCGTTTTGCGATAAATTTGCTCAAATTTTTAAAATGGCAAATCGTATGAAACTAGAGACTCAAATCAAACAGGTTTTAATGTAAAAACTTACAGTGCCATGTTGTTCTGTCACATGACTCCATACGTTGAAAGTTTAACCCTATACTGACAGCCCAGAGTCTTCTGAACTGAGATCATTCAGTTTAAATGAAATGAAATTATGCGTTGCATATAGCTAAGCTAAAATACAACGTTCACGCATGTGGATGAGGGGTCGCACAAGGTTAAAACTTTAAAAAGCACATCTCAAGATGCCTGCACCCTTCTTTGTCTAGCTGTCTTTGAACAGCTGTCAGTTTGTCGATTGTACAGCTACATGTTGTCTGTGCTGACTGCCAGCTGCTGACTGAGAGTTGCAAAATCATGAAGGTGGTACTTCAAGCTTGAATTGACAGTTGGTAGAAAAATTCCTTATTATGGTATTTGTGTCATGGCAGTTCCCCTTCAAAGGAAATCAAGCTGCGTAGTCACATTGGGACACATTCTGAGTGTCACATGGTCAAACCCTTATACAATCATGGCAATTTATTGGCTGATGTCGTTTAAGCGATGCCCCTAGGGAGCTACGTCACGGGCTCCATAAAGGCGCTCGCTTCGCGCCATCAAGTCAGTATTTCTGTTCTTCAGTGCACGATCTCGTCTGGCCCATGTTGTACCAATGACTCACGTCTAAGCGAGGATCATTATTATTCTCCCTTTTGAGTGGTAACACAGGATGTAATTTAGGAAGTGCTTACCCCCATGCACATGGTTCATCGTCAGTGAAGATCCCCATGACATGTGTTGGAGGGTTCGGATTGCCCATAGTGTGACTTAATGAACGTCAGGATGCTCAGTGAAGGCTCACCTCCTTTGGAAATTTGGTCAAGCCGTTTGACTCGTGGGAGGCCGGTGAGGCTTCCGAGGAGATGGGAGTTGAGCAGCAGGCCGACCTACAGTTCTCTCTGTCACTCACCCCGGATTCGGCTAGACGATCTCCCGTGGAGTTTACACGTGGACATTTGCGTCCTAGCCCTGAGGCCCACACTGCGGTTTCCTTTGGCGCTGAGGATGAGGGCACCATATCTATGGCAGTATCGGATTCAGAGGATCTCACCGGTGGCCAGGCTGAAGCCTTGCTTCCAAGCGGTCTGATTTCCAGGCTTTCAGCAACTTATGTGGAATTGCTGGAGGTTATTAAACAAGCAGTGGAAATATTGCACTTGGATTGGCCGGATGAAGTGCAGTCGGAGGATCATAAATTGATCTTAGGTGACAGTTTTTAGCGGCCCAGCATGCTCCCTTTTTCCCTGGGATCAACCTTATTCGGCCAGGATTATGAACTAATCAGCCTCCGAGTTTTCTAATGTGTGTCAAGCTTCCGACCACAGATGTACTTCGATCCCGGCGATGGAAGAGACACTGGCTGCTCATCTCGTTTGGCGACCACATGGAAATCGAGGCCTACACTTCCCTCAAAGCCATGCAAAGTTACATCATCCTTGTTGAGCAAGGCCTAACAGGCTTCGGGCAAGGCTTTGCACATGCTGGTAGTTTTGCAAGCCTTCCAGGCCCATTTTATGAGTGATTTAGATGAGGGAGCTGGACTGGATGCTGAGGCCGTCAAAGAACTACACCGAGCTTCTGATTTGGTGCTAAGGGCTAACAAACATATTGCTTGTGCTGTTGGTCAGAATATGGCAGGCCTTGTGGTGGCAGAATGCCATCTGTGGCTTACGCTCACAGATATTCGTGACTAGACCTTTCTAATGAACGCCCCTGTGTCACAATCTGGACTGTTTGGTGATGCAATCCAGTTGGTGGTGGAAAAATTATTGGGAAAAATCCCAAGCCCATGTTCATGATATCCATTACAGATGAATGATATTTGTTAAGACAGTGATGTCTGAGGGATCAGAGATACAAAGGTTTGACTCCTGCTTCCCAGGTTCTCTCTGTTGGAACAGGAATAAACTTATAATTCTCTCTTTTTTATTCAGATGCTTTAGCTCGCTTGTGCACCGCAATATGCTTGCCACACGGGTGTAGACAGTTGGCAGCTACTGTTCGCATGGCGTGAATGTATATCGTTCCCAATGCAACTATGCAGCTTGAGTTCCTATGAAGGGGAACGTCTTGGTTACATGAAGCATAACCCTGGTGCCCTGAGTGGGAACGAGATGCTGTGTAAGCTGGCCATACTCTCTAGCAGCTGCATAGGCTCGTGCCTTCATGCAGAAAATCTGACTTGATGGTGCAAAGTGAGTGCCTTTATGGAGCCCGTGACATAGCTCCCTAGGGGCATCACTTAAGCGCCATCAGCCAATAAACTGGAGTGATTGTATAAGGGCTTCAGACCATGTGACACTCAGGGTGTGTCCCAATGCAACTATGCACCGTCTCGTTCCCACTCAGGGAACCAGGGTTACAATTCACGTAACCGAGACGGTTTTAACGGCAATGACGTCAAAAACCATTGGTGCTTGTATGTCTTGTAACCAATCACGACGAAGTTTGAATATGCACAACCACAAGTGATTTACATTGGGTAACCACTTTAATATCAGTCTGTCAATCATACAAAGAGATTTTATGGCTTCAAAAGACTTGGAATATAGCAATATGCATCGTATGACATTGTATTTGGGCTTGTTTTAATTGGGAACATTAGCCATTTTTATAATCTGTTTATGTTTCATGAAGTTACAAGTGAAAACATGACAAAAAGACATTTGTTTACAACCTTTAAACTCTGTGCTTTTTCCCCAGGGCTTTCATTCGATATATATTTGGTGTGTGGGTGACATTTGTTTGTTTTTTTGTTGTTGTATTCTACTCTAGACCTTCCCGATAACTCTCATGGACTACTTTTATGGTGCATTTTAGTCACTGTATGTTTTTGGAAAAAGGCAGCATGAACATTCCTTTCGTGTTCTACAAAATAAAGAAAGTTAAACAGGTTTGGAATGACATGAGAAGAAGAACACCTTTATTATTGTCACACATTATACATTTTCATATATACAGTGAAATTTCTTTGTTTTCACATATCCCAGCTAAGCTGGGGTCAGAGTGCAGGGTCAGCCATGATATGGCACCCCTGGAGCAGATAGGGTCAAGGGCCTTGCTCAAGGCCCCAACAGTGGCATCTTGGCAGTGTTGGGGCTGGAAACCCCAACCTTCTGGTCAGTAACCCAGAGCCTTTAACCACTGAGCCACCACTGCCCCTGAATGAACAAATATAAGATAAAATTGCATTTTTGGTTAACTATTCCTTTAAATATCTGGACTGGTAACTTGAAGATCTATGTTCAAACCTAAAGGAGACCCATGAACTGTAGAGTTGTCCTTATTGCTTTGGATAAACAAAGCATCTGCTAAGTGGTGAAAAAACAATAGATTATACAGTGGCAAGAAAAAGTATGTGGACCCTTTGGAATTAGCTGGTTTTTTGCATTAATTGGTCATAAAATGTGATCTCATCTTCATCAAAATCAGAAGTATAGACAAACACAATGTGCATAAGCTAACAACACACAAAGAATAATAATCTGTAATGTCTTTATTGAGCACATCCAATTAAACATTCACAGTGCTGTGGAAAAAGTAAGTGAACCCTTTAATAACTGGTTGATCCTCCTTTGGCAGCAATAATTTCAGCCACGTGTTCCGGTAGCTGCGGATTAGACCTGCACTGTGTTCAGAATGAATTCTGGACCATTTTACATTACATACAGAACTGTTTATGCTCAGCCATATTCTTATGATATTTGGTTTGAATGGCTCTCTTGATGTTACTCCACGGCATCGCTATTGGGTTAAGGTCTGGGCTCTAACTTGGCCACTCCAAAAGGTGGATTTTCTTTTTTTGAAGTCATACTGTAGTGGATTTATTTGAAGGTTAAGGGTCATTGTCCTGCTGCATCACCCAACTTCTACTGAGCTTCAGCTGGTGCATAGTCACCCTGATATTATCCTGTAGGATATCTCTATAAACTTGGGAATTATTTTTCCCCTCGATGATGGCAAGCAGTCCAGGCCCCGAAGCAACAAAGCAGCCCCAAATCATGATGCTCCCTCCACCATAATTCACCATTGGGATGATGTTTTCATTTTGGCCCCTTTTATGAATACATAGTTATATGTGTTCTTTACAAACAATTCAACCTTAATTTCATCAGTAGAGTTGTGGAGTGTCAAGGAGGTCTTTGGAAAACTTCAGGCATGCAGGAATGTTTTTGTTGGAAAGCAGCAGCTTCCTTCGTGGTGTCCTGCCATGGACATCATGCCTGTTTAATGTTTTCCATACAGTAGACTCATGAACAGAGATGTTAACCAGTTCCAGTGATTCCTTGTTTAACTGTCATTCTAGGATTCTTTTTTACTTCATTGAGCTTTCTGTGGCATGCCCTTTGAGTCATCTTGGCTGGATGGCCACTTCTAGGGAGAGTAGCCACGGTATTAAATCATCTCCATTTATAGACAATTTGTCAGTTTGTCAATTTGTTATTGCACATGTATGTAGTATCTACATTTACAGTATAGGGCATTGGTTCTCAGTTGGTTTTTCTTCAGGACCGAGTGCGAACCCAACAGAGTAATATAACCATAATTGTTTATTAAATAAAATACACAAAAATATCCTTAACATCAAACAATCAAATGTATAATTTGAATTATTATTGATTTCTAAATGTTTCTTGAATACGGATGGTTTCATGCTCTGGGCAGAAAATAATTCATCACACAAAACACACTGCAAAACTATGTTTATCCTCATTAGAAGCATATCTAATGTAGTCTGAGTCAACATCAAGTTAGGCACTTGCCTTTGTATTTGATTAAAAATAATTTGCTGTTGATAGACCTTTAAACCGCACCTTCTGCCCTCTCATCTCACAAGACAAGCTGGCTGTGGACTTGCCGAGCTTGTGATTTGGGTTATGGAAAACCTAAGAACATAGTCTACATAAGTATTCAAAATGACTGTTCAGAAGAGCTGCTGAATTATTGCCCAGAAGAGAAAGCAGAAGGTAAGGGAGCTTTTTTACTGAAGAATAAAAACCTGCTTTCTTGGATGTTTATTTTATGGTAAACAAGAAAATCACAACTCAACACTGAAATACCAACAGCCAAGTCTGCATAAATTTGGCATCTGATTATATATAATTTAAATAATACTGCAGACCCTGGCATCTGCTGGTTCTGTGAAACGGTAATTACTGGATTTAATTACAGCAGTGATTTTAAAATATCACCAACAAGGAAGTTCTTGGCTTGGTTATTCAGAAGTATTTTTCCCATTAATTTTTTTCATAGGGATTTCATAAAATCTTTCATAAAAGAGTTCTAAGCCACGAACCAAACCAACCAGCTCAGAGTTGAATCAGAACATTAAAAAAATATGATTTGAAGCAAAAAATTATTTGAAACTCGGACAAAAGACTGTGTACTTAACATCTTTAATGAGTGAATGGATACGTTATTCACAATGCTACGTCATTCGGTATTGTAATTTAATTAAAAACATAAAACTTTTAAATTAAATTGTTTGATTATAAGTATCTATATATTTGAATTTTATTGCAAAATATTCAGATATATGCAAATAAATAAGTAATTCGAGAGTGTAGGGAAACTGACTCAATTGACACAATTCACATGGAAGGGTGTGGTCACTGCAGAGCTCTTTTGGCGTGGTTTGTTTGCATTTAGTCTCTGATTCGTGGATTGTTTCCCTTTAGAATCATGGGTAGTGTAGTTGTTCACCAGGGGTTTAAAAACATAAATGTGAAGTTTCTAATTTTATAAAAGCACTTGCAATAATTGTTCTGTTAAAACTTGTGTGTTATTTGAGCTGTAAAGTTGTTTTAATTATAATTTTTACAGCCGTTTTAGGGTTTGTTGACATTACATCGGCATGGTAACGAAGTTGTAAAATTGGCTATAACTTTACACATAAAAGATAAGTATGTGATTTTATCACACTAAAATAATTTTTACACGCATATCCTTTATGTCTCGTGGCTATACTTTTGAAACAGTGAGTATTTTAATGTTAGAAAATTGGCCCCCATTCACTTCTATTGTAAATGCCTCACTGGAAACAAGATTGTAGCTTTTTTTTTAAAGAAAAGGAGGGGCAAGTCAAAATGCATTTTTGTGGTAATCAATATTATGTCACAAATGCTCTCGATTGAGCTCAATTTGTATTGAACCCAGAACATTCCTTTAAACACGAGTTTTAACAAAATTAAGATGAAATAACATGGAGTGATTTATTTAACAGAAGCATACACCATCGATTAACAACAATAAAGCTCATGTTAGGTCTGTCTTTAAAGGTTTATAAGTTTTAGTTAAAAGTAAATTTCCCAATGGAGAAAACGAATAGGATTTTTATTTTCAGAACCAACCTGTTGCGCTCTAAAGCAATACTTGCCTTCGCAGTCACCACCAATAACAGTTTATCAGGGTGGGCAGAAATTACAAACTGCTCAATCCTTCAGGGGATGTTCCGAATTCCCTGAAGAGAAATAAAAAAACAAATACCTTTGTTGTAGATTTTTATGGTCGGTTACACCAATTTTTTCTCATGGCCCCTTTTTACAGCAGCCTTAAGCTATGTTGGAGCCACAATTACAATAATAGGAAACTGCAAATACGTTTAAGAAGGTTTGAGAGATGTGCATAAATAGACAAAGACAAAGATGGGCAGAGATAGGGATTGAGATATGGAGGGGGAGAAAGAGCAAAAGGGTTTGAATGTGAGAGAGCGCAACATTCCCAAGCCGTCCTGGCTAATTGCAGTGGATTGGAAACAGATGTGGTGGCGTAGTGACGTGATCTGAACAGACCTTGAAGGTCCTGATGGTTTGAAAGGAAATGGGGAGAAGATGAAGTTGAGTGCCTATTTTTAAAAGTTTTATTTGGGTTTTTCTACATGTCTTGCGTCAGTCTACCTTGGCTTACGTGCAAGTTTTTATCTAGCTAAAATATGGCTTCATGAAAGACATTATTTGAACAATTTGCTAACTAATGCTAACTATGAACTGATAATCTGCACTTTGTCATTGTAGCACCTAGTGTTCTTTCACCAGGAAACGGCTGCAACATGTTCAACGAGCCACGTATTTAGCTGAAATCTGGCATCAAGAAACACATTATTTGAATGATTTGTCAAGTTAGCATGCTAACTCCAACACAGTTCTTTGTTGATAAACATTTATTTGCTAAAGTAGCCATTCTTTAAGAAATAGTTCACCCAGAAAATAAAATTCTGTCATGATTTACTCACCTTCATGTCATGACTTTATATTTTCAGTGAAACAAAAAATCTAAACTAGCCTCAAACTTGCTGCAAATTTGCAGCTCGTTATTTTTTACATGCAAATGAGCTTTTGATTCACTGCAAATGTTTGCCAGAAGTTTGCAGCTCTTCACCGGTGGTGGTGAATCTCCGGCAAACCTTTCGCAACAATTAAAAATTTGCCACAAGTTTGCCGCAAAGCTAATTTGCCTGTTAAAATTATCAGTGGCAAATTTGCCGCAAGTTTGCGGCAAATTTGCTATGAACTTTGCATTTGTGGCATAATGTTGATTAAATTCAACTCGCCCCTCGTTTATATATATAAAAAAAGAAGCAGTTACAGTATGACACTTACAATGGAAGTGAATGGGGCAAGTCCATAAACATTAAAACACACTGTATAGCCACAAAACTTTGATTTTAGAGTGATAACATCACTTACGACACTTATCTGTGTAGATAAACCCTGTAATCCGGTAAACTCTGTAACACTGGTAAATCCTTGATTTTATCACACTAAAATCAGGTTAACATGTATAATGTTTACGTTTTGTGGTCATACTTTGAGCACAGTTTGTATTTAAATGTTAATGGTCTGGCCCAGTTCACTCCCACTGTAAGTGCCTTACTATAACAAGTAAATAAATTAGTCTGAATTGTTTTTTTTCTTCTTCCTTTAAGCTCTGCACTGTATTCCAACTCTTCTGAAGCCATACACTATCTTTGTGGTAAAAGACCGAAATGTATGTTTTTGGAGTTTGGTGGTATACTAATATCAACATCCACTTTTATTCTATGGAATAAAGCAACTTGGGAAAAAAAAAAAATCTATTTTGGATGGACCATTCTTTTAAAAGATTAATTGTTAGCCAACAGATTTTTTTGTTATTGGTCTACAAATCAGACTAAATTATAAAACATGCTATGTAAAATGATACCAATCATACAAATAAATGAATTATTTTACTAAGTACAATGCTGTCCGACTGTTTGTCTTGTATGGGTGGCAGTTTGACAATAATCATTCTCACAGTTGATTGAACAAGAGCTACCATGGCAGGTTGTTTGAATGCGTTGTAGGAAAATTCAGCCTCCCTTTCAATGTTAATGAATTCCTTCTACATGACAAAGCAGCTAATTAATTCATAATTACATCTATCTTTCAGCAATTTGCTGTCATTGATAATCATTTGCTCTCAAGGCAAATAAAAAGATCCACTCTCCCCTGCTCTTGTCATAGTTTAAATTCAGGAGACATTTAAAATGAAGACAATTATTGTTTAACCACAACTGGGCGGTAATACGTCACCCCCTGTGCCAATTTCAATATGTAACTGATTTTTTAAATTACATACACATTTGTCTCACCCATTTTGACTGAAGTGATTTTTTTTTTTGTTTTTGTTTTTTTGTCTTGTTTAATGTCAAAATTAAAAAAGGGGGCATATTTCATGTTGCTAACAGGATCATTTATGTCATTTTGTCACAAGTAATCAATACATTGTGACATTTTACACAAATGAATTGTAACTGTACTGTTTTGCAAGATGTACATGCCCTGCAATGCTATTATAAAAGAACCACATCCAACAAATGACAAAACCAAGTCTGCTTGCCAACAGCTTGCCTATATAATGACATCAAACATCCAAACTTTCTCCAAAAACTTCAATTGTTTCCTTGACTTTCTGACTTGGAGGACAGTTGCTCTCAAAAGTTGTAAGCTTTCACCTCAATTTTATGTAAAAAAAAAAAAAAAAAAAAAAAAAACTGCTTCTAATTTAACTACACATTAAATAGTATGCAATATTAGAATCAGTGCATCCCTAATCAAAGTACAGTTGTGCTCAAAAGTTTGCATACCCTTGGAGAATTGGTAATATATGTACCATTTTTAAAGAAAACATGAGTGAGCAGGCAAAACACATTTCTTTTATTTCTTATGGGATTCATATTCAACTGTAGGTTATAACAGAATGGCACAATCATAAAACAAAACATGGCAACAATGAAAAAAATGAAATGACCCCTGTTCAAAAGTCTGCATACCCTTAGTTCTTAATACTGTGTACTGCCCCCTTTAGCATCAATGACAGTGTGCAATCTTTTGTAATAGTTGTCTATGAGGCCCCAAATTCTTGCAGGTGGTATAGCTGTCCATTTGTCATGGCAAAATGCCTCCAGGTCATGCAAAGTCTTTGGTCATCTTGAATGAACCGCACATTTGAGATTTCCCCAGAGTGGCTCGATGATATTAAGGTCAGGAGACTATGATGGCCACTCCAGAACCTTCACCTTTTTCTGCTGTAACCACTGGAGGGTCAACTTGGCCTTGTGCTTAGAGTCATTGTCGTGCTGGAAAATCCCATGCGCAGCTTTTGTGCAGAAGAATGCAAATTGTCTGCCAGTATTTTCTGATAACATGCTGCATTCATCTTGCCATCAATTTTCACAAGATTCCCCGTGCCTTTAGAGCTCACACACCCCCAAAACAACAGTGAGCCACCACCATGCTTCACAGTGGGGATGGTATTCTTTTCACTATAGGCCTTGTTGACCCCTCTCCAAACATTGCGCTTATGGTTGTGACCATAAAGCTCTATTTTGGTCTCATCACTCCAAATTACAGTGTGCCAGAAGCTGTGAGGTGTGTCAAGGTGTTGTCGGGCATATTGTAACCGGGCTTTTTTGTGGCATTGGCGCAGTAAAGGCTTCTTTCTGGCAACTCGACCATGCATCTCATTTTTGTTCAAGTATCGTCGTATTGTGCTCCTTGAAACAACCACACCATCTTTTTCCAGAGCAGCCTGTATTTCTCCTGAGGTTACCTGTGGGTTTTTCTTTGTATCCCGAACAATTCTTCTGGCATTTGTGGCTGAAATCTTTCTTGATCTACCTGACCTTGGCTTGGTATCAAGAGATCCCCAAATTTTCCACTTCTTAATAAGTGATTGAACAGTACTGACTGTCATTTTCAAGGTTTTGGATATCTTTTTATATCACTTTTCCATCTTTATAAAGTTCCATTACCTTGTTACGCAGGTCTTTTGACAGTTCTTTTCTGCTCTCCATGGCTCAGTATCTAGCTTGCTCAATGCATCCACATGAGAGCTAACAAACTCATTGACTATTTATACACAGGCACTAACTGCAATTTAAAAAGCCACAGGTGTGGGAAATTAACCTTTAATTGGCATTTAAACCTGTGTGTGTCACCTTGTGTGTCTGTAACAAGGCCAAACATTCAAGGGTATGACTTTTGATCAGGGCCATTTGGGTGATTTCTGTTATCATTATGATTTAAAAAGGAGCCAAACAACTATGTGATGATAAATGGCTTCATATGATCACTATCCTTAAATAAAAGACAGTTTATTTGCATGATCAGTCATATTTTCAAAATCAATACCAAAATTTCACAATTTCTGCCAGGGTATGCAAACTTTTGACACAACTGTACATTGAAAATACAGTAGTATGCCAAAGCAATTAATTTTTTGTTATTGTTTTTCCAGCTAATAATGCCTACAGCCTCTTGTGCAACGAAGAAAGGAAATTTATTAGCAAAGTCTATTCCAATATGTTGAGAATGGGGTCATTCCTATGTTCCCAGGATCCTATGTTCCCCAGCTTTATATGGCACATAATGAACACATAAAAAAGGGTCCTATGTTCCCCAGATTTATATGGCATCTATACGGGTTCATGTTGGACGTTCGGCCACGGGGGGGAGCGACTGTGGATCCCCTGCCAGATGTACAGCCATCATCCGCTCGGGTACCACCAGGACTACCATCAACCTGAGTTTGGGGATGATCTGACCTCGTTCAGCCGAGTTATGCATCAATACGGGTCCGTGTTGGACCCTTTTTCATGTGTTCAGTATGTACCATATGAATCTGGGGAACATAGGACCATGGGAACATAGGACCCTGGGAACATAGATACGCTCCCTTTGAGAACTACCAAACAACAATTTAGCTAGATGCTAATGCTGACATTGAGCACATGCACACCAATATGCTGTTAGCTACCAAAAATCAGTTTAACTAGATGCTAAAGCTAATTTTGAGCACATTTACATGCATACCAAAAATCAGTTCAGCTAGATGCTAATGCTGACGTTGAGCACATGCACACCAATATACTGATAGCTACCAAAAATCAGTTTAACTAGATGCTAAAGCAATATTGAGCACGTTAACATGCATACCAACAATCAGTTTAGCTAGATGCTAATGCTGACATTGAGCACATGCACACCAGTATGCTGATAACTACCAAAAATCAGTTTAACTAGATGCTAACGCTAATATTGAGCACATTTACCTGCATACCAAAAACCAGTTCAGCTAGATGCTAACGCTGGCACTGAGCACATGCACACCAATATGCTGATAACTACCAAACATCAGTTCAGCTAGATTCTAACGCTGACATTAAGTATGTTCCTTTACAAAAAATCTAAACTAGCCGCAAACTTGACGCAAACCTGACGCAAATTTGCCACTTGTTATTTTCAAATATAAATGAGCTTGTGATTCGCCGCAAATGTTTGCCAGAAGTTTGCAGATCTTCCTGGTAGTGGAGAACCTGCTGCAAACCTTTGGCAACAATGGACAATTTGCATGTGAATATTATCAGTGGCTAATTTGCGGCGAATTTGCAACTCTCGATTTTCGTAAGGGTTTAGAAGCACACCAATATGCTGGTAACTACCAAACATCAGTTTAGCTAGATGCTAAAGCTGACACTACATTTACAAGCACACCAATATGCTGGTAACTAGCAAATAGCAGTTCAGCTAGATGTTAACACTGACACGGAGTATGTTTACAAGCACACTTACAAAAAATCTAAACTAGCCACAAACTTGCCGCAAATTTGCCACTCATTATATTCACATGCAAATGAGCTTTTGATTCACTGCAGATGTTTGCCAGAGGTTTGCATCTCTTCACTGGTAGTAGTGTACCTCCAGTAAATCTTTGGCAACAATGGACAATTTGTCATAAGTTTGCCATAGAGCTCATTTACATGTGAAAATTATCAGTGGCAAATTTGCGGCAAATTTTTTTTCAAGGGTAACTACCGAAAAACAATTCAGCTACACATTGAGTATGTGTACAAGCACATTAATACACTGATAAAAATCTGAAAACACAAGAAAACTGCTTTTATCTAAGGCTTTACTTCATTGGATCATTCACTGCTTTTGATGTGAAAATGTAAACAGTCATGTGCACGACACTTGCGAATACTGGATAAGCCATTAAGAGTGTCGGTAACGGTGATTTACATGCAACGCAACTTTGGAGTAATAGGCAAAAATCTGTGTCGATTGCTCTAAACTGATCAAAATTGTTCATAAACCATTTAGGAACTTAACCTGATAAAGACAAAACATTTAAGGCATTTACTTGACCACACATGTCAGCATAATAGGCATAATCGGTATAAGGTTGTACATGTAAACGCTCTCAGTAATGCAAACTGTGTACTAGAATACTTGATTGTGATTGGTCAAATGCAGCAGTGCGGCCAAATATCTTTATAAAATAGTTCATTCCCATATTTATTCAAATGTAACCATTTAGTGAACACTGGTGTCTTTGTCATATTTCTGTTGCCACCATTTATAAAAACAATAAGACACTTGAGTCTGAGTGTTACAGTAATTTTACTACTTTCCATCGTGCCTGAGAACCAGTGGTAAAATCACTGTAAAGCATGAATTTGACTAGCTTATAATAAAGCAATATATATTGAGCAAGATTGCTGTTGTTACATATATCCCTGCAGGAAAAAAAAAAAAAAAAAAAAAAAAAAGAGTATATGTGTTGACATATTGATGGCATGTTGTCTAGTGGATATCAATAGGGGTCAATACATTTCTGTAATAGAAACCAATACAAACCATTAAATCCTAATGGAATATGGCCCAAAACGCACTACACTTGTGATTGTATTTGTAGTGGAAACCATTCTAATTTATATTGTTTGTTTTTTGTTTTGTTTTTTTCAGCAGTGATCAGAACGGCTATGACTATCTGTGGCCTCGTGACTAAAGCCAAATCTCAGCCATGCTGATATACGGAACAACAGCAAGATTGTGAGTGTGATGCTTTTATACAACAATTCAACAAACAGGTAAATTATATAAAAATTATACAAATTGTGAATATTTGTATATCAGCACTCTTGGAATGCTGCTTTTTCTAATCAGATTCAAGGTCCGGATCTATGTTGATCAATCTCTTTAAGGTAATATAAGGCCAATTTATCATGGTTTGTTTTTGCAATAATGGCCATCTGACTGTATATTATCCCTTACTTAGTATAAAAAAAGTGAATTGGACTGTAGCCATGGTCTTTCCAACCTGTGCATGCACTAAAGGCTAAGTGCTTGAAACTGTTGGAGAAGGCTCATACCCTGAAGTTACCTTCAAACCTGACCCTTTTCCAGTGAAAGGTTTTTGGTACAGTTTCAGAGGGAAGCCACAGCCACTGGCAGCCGTGTGATTTGTGATTAGGGGGAGGTTCAGAGCGGATTTAATCTGGCCTCAGGCCTGTCATTTCATAATTATGTTCTGTCCCGAGGGAGCACCCCCAAAGTGACAAGCGCGCTTGCTCGCAGTCTTTTACCAGGCCACACCAGATTATTGAGATCCACTTGAGCTGAGAAGATGCCCTTCTTTTGCAAAAGTCTATTCCCAAAGATCCCATGACACAAGGAGCAGCCCCACATTTCACACAGGGACCTGTTATCCAACCTACTTTAAAAGGATAGAACCCAGTGTAAAGCAGTCTCAACCCTTTTACCCCTATATAAGTGGTAATGATGTCCCTTTATATGTTTTACAAGCCAAACTGTTTGCATTGAGGTGATTTATTTGGACAGGGAACATTTATAGGCAGCATTCTTTTCCCCGCTACATGGAGTGCACTAAATCTTTGAGGCACAGAAAATGTTCACCAGATGACTGCAGTGTCATTGCATTTTGTCATAAAATATTAATAGATATAATTGTATTAATGACATTATTGACTTATGAACATAAAATACTACTACTACTAATAATAATAATAATTATTATTATTTTCTAACTTAAAGTAATAAGAATGAGATTTATTTCACCATAATGAGAATTTGGGGGAGAAATATGCTTAATTGCTATGCAACTAATGTCAAAATGATAAAATTATATATATATATATATATATATATATATATATATATATATATATATATATATATAATTGTATTAGCTTCTTTAAACACAAAATTATTTGTTTATTTTATTTTGGAATTAAATATGATTTGGACAATTATTTATTTGTTTATTTGTTTATTTATTTATTTCTTTATGTGATAGATGTTGCACGTTCACTGACTTTTTAAAGACATTATCATAACAGGGTCTTAATTCAATCCAGTCATGGTTTTCCACTTTAAATTAAGACAATCATTCATATTTCACTGTGTCTACCATCATACTAATGAAATTTTGTCTTTTCCTGATGGATTCCCAATCCATTTTGTCCTTGTTTTTGAAGTCCCCAGTTTCCCTTACCAAAATATGTCATTCCCAGCAATGAAAACCACATTGTCCCACTCTCCCAGTCTCTATTTACATTCAACGAGGCTGTTTTAATTTCTAATTACGCTATATTATACACCCCGTCAGCAGGGCTTTAAACATAATTTTCTTGAAAAATCATTACATTTGGCTCAACTGAGGGCCGATGGTAATTGCTGCAAACTAGTCGTGAGTGCAGGCTCTTTGGAGTCTGTATTTCATTGTTGAACATTTGTTTTTCATGTCACATTTTAATTAATTACCTAATTTAATCACATTCCTCCATGAGAACAGTAATCCACAGACGTTGGTGTAGTTAGGGCCGTTAGGTCATGTAATAACACCAGGCAGCATGTTAAATAAGCCATGTATTACATAACTGGACCTGTGTGGTAATATCTGTAGAGTCAAAGGTGAAATCTGGCTCGGTTATTTTACCGGTGACATGAAACAGGGGCAACATGTGTAAAATGACATGTTGCTTTAATCATGATCAAATAATGTCTTTTTAGATTGACAAAGTTAAAACAGAACAGCAGCTTTTCTGATAAAGGTCTCCTGTGGATATATTAGCAGCCTGAAATGTGGTCAAGTGTTACAGTATTATTTTACCGGAGAAAAGTGGTGTTATTGGGCAAAACGGGAAGCAGCCTTATTTTTATAAAGTAGTGGCAACAGCAATATGATAATGGGCATGTAACATTTACTACAAAACATTTTGTCAATCCTAATTTCACACGTTCATAGAGCGTTATTGTCTTTGTGCCAGAATTATTCTGGCAAGTCATGGGCTTCAACTATAAGTTTTCCATGGAAAATGTTTTTCTTCACCCCAAGCAGCTCTCAGTAGCCTGTAATCACTGAAGAAAGCATGACCTTAGCTCTTCTCCACTGGAGTCATATTTCACCGTCTAGTCTCATGTGATGACAAAGTAGATTTAACCCCGGTGCCAGCGTCAAGCCATGAAATCAATGTAAATTCAAATAAATCCCCAGAGGACCCAAGGAGAATGCAAAGACAGATGAAACAGGCTCATGTGTATTCATTTAGACTGCTATTTTTGGATGACAAAAGTCACCAATCTGATACTAAAGGCCTTTTTACGAGAATTAAATTCATAATGTTTTGAGAATAAAGTCGTGACATAACGAGATTAAAGTAATAGGCTAATATTTTAAGAATTAAGTAAAAAGTACGGGAATAAAGTCTTAGCATTATTAAGTTAATCTCGTAATGTTACGACTTTACATCAAACCTGGTACGACATGTCGGCGCAACATTTTTCACCATGAAAGGAAATGACATTTGGACGACAGCATTTTCGTGCCCTGTTAAAATAAATAAATCTACAGTTTCAAGAATAAAGCCATTATGTTTTGAGAACAATTTTATAATATAGGCCTTCTTACAAGAATTAAAGTCACAAAGTTTTGAGAATAAGTTGTAACATTACGCCATTAAAGTAGTAGGCTAATATATCAAGAATAAAGTACAAAATTACAAGAAAAAGTCTTAGCATTACTAATTATTCTCGTAATATTACGACTTTACATCAAACTTGCTACTTCGTGTCGACTCATCTCATAATTAAACGACTTTATTCTGGTAATGTTACAACTTTATTCTCGAAATGTTGAAAATGAAACAAAAAACAAAGCCCAAACGGCTAGTGTGCAATATTTCAAGTGTTCTGAAGCCATACGATAGCTGTGTTTGAGAAACAAACAGAAAATCAAGTCGATTTTCACCTAAAATGTCCCCATCTATTGTAGCACTCAAATCTACGAGATTGTGCCATAATGAATGATGAAAAAAACAAAACAAAACACAAATTATAGCTAGCTTTCTATTCAACACCTTATTTTAAGAAAGGAGATCTGTTTCTGCATTTGGATTTATAGAGGTTCTTGGTTAGCAAGCATTCAATGGGCACTGTCATATTAACTGCACAATAACATAAAAAAGTGGAACAAAGGCTTCTTTTAGCTGAAATGAAATGCAAAACAAATTCTGCCTATTTGGACCATATGGGTTGTGAGCTATGAATCGGGCCGTTGAGGAGGAACCCTGCTGTGGTTCCACATGAGCTGCAGACGTACCACATTGAATCCAAGACGTATCTTCTGGACCAGATGGAGAAGATCCAGTGTTATGGGTCAGAGGTCATGCTTGGTGATGAATGAGCAAATAAATATGTGTCCTCGTATCGAGTCCTGGAGCGAGGCACTCAGTTTCACATTCCACTGGACTGTGGCATTTCTCACGCACTGACTTCATGACGACTGAAGAGACACATGGTGAACCATCTGACAAAAGTCAAAGGTCACTGGCCTGACAATTTCAATAAAATGTTCAACATAAAGGACATCATGATTGACACTGCCGTAATTTTAGACTATTGCTAACATTTTCTTGCTATGTGTGAGTGATTTTATTTCTTAGGAAACAATGAAGAGAAAAGGGAGGAAAGGAACAGGATTCATACAGTATCTGGGTGTTCCTTCAACTACAGGCACATTTAGCCATATGGATTTCTAGAAAGTTCTAAAAAAAAAAAAAACGAACTTTGAGTAGTTTATTTAATTTGTCTACTAATAATTTCCAACAATCTATGTTCAGTACATGCATCACAGAAGATTTATGTAATTTTTTTTTCTGAAAGTTGTGACAACATATTAGAATATTATTTTTAAATTGACTTTATAAAAATTAATGCCTGAATCACAATTGAGTCAGTGTATTTTAATGTTATACCATTATAATATTGACATTGACCTTTTGAAAAGTTATCACCTGAATCGCAAGCTTTTTTCGTTATTGTGAACATAGTTATGGATGCAATTACGTCTCCCATGAACCACAAACAACCCAATTACACCGAAGAAGGTTTTGACAACTCTGAGCTACCTGGCCACAGGCAAAATGAAACTGTATAGTGCAAATTAATTTGTGAGCAGAATCATTTATCAAACTATAAATGCCCTATCCAGACTGAATATCGTCTGTCAATTAATAGCATATGTCTTCCTGCAGATTCATGCTCGTTTCAGAGAAGTACCACGTCATTCATGGCTTCGTTGGGCTACCCAGTGTAGTTGATGCTGTATACGAGTCGCACGCTTGTATCATTGCACCAACACAGAATTAAGATGTGTTCATCAATGGAATTTAATTACACAGGATCAATGCAAACTTTGTTTTTGATGGCCAGTACAAGGTCCTTGACATTGTTGCCAAGTGGCCTAGCTTCACTCATGACTCTCGCATCGTAATGGAGGCGTTCTTGACTATTTTCTTGACTTTATATATACACTCTAGGGTAGCGAAGCCATATCTGTGTTTGTATCTGTATCTGTTCATATGACAAAATGATCTTTATCTGCCTCTGTATTCAGATAGTACTGGGTGTGGGCAGGGCTTAAACCGGAAGTGAATCAAAACTAAACGAAACACCCATTTTTAAGTGTTATTCTTACATTTATAATTTCTATTAATAAAATATGCCTTGTATATGCCTTTTCATAATAACAGACTAATAATAATAATAATAATAATAATTATTATTATTATTATTATTATTATACAATTATTATTTAAAAAAAATATTATTTTATTCTTTTTTTTTTCTTACCAGATGAAGATGAATTTGTTAAATAATGTTATATTTATATAGCGCCTTACCTGAGTTCAAGAACACTAAACATTTTCAAACTTAGCACAGTTTAAAGAAGAAGAAAAAGATGGAGCATGTTTCATTTTCTTTGTTTTACATAAGGAGGAATATTTCCAATAAATGAATACTCTATGGAGCATTTAAACCTTTATGGAGCATTTGTTACTTTTTTTTTTCAGAATAAAGTCTTAACCAGTTAATAAGCGTAATCGCTGATGTGGATATAAATGTGGTCAACTTCAAGAGACGGATAGACGAGCTCTGACGTGAAATCATAATTTCAGGTCAGGAATTTAATATCGTGCTCAGGTTAAGGTTATAAATAAATACATGGGAATCACGTTTGGATCATGTGATACATTAACATAGACATTTCAAGAAGTGGAAAGTGTACATGATGTCATATCTTAGTGAATGTTGACAAGCTCCAGACGCACACAATTAACAGACCGCAAACGAGTCAAGACCGCGGCCATCCGATCTGAAATCACAATGTGCGCATTTTCATTCATAAGGTTTACACTTCAGAAATATTGACTGCACAGATTAATAAATTCATCGTAGTTTTGGATATGTTTATTTAAATATTAATATGTATGATGTAACCGTAATTCATTTAGAAGTCATTATTTGTGCCTTTCCGAATAAGGTTATCGGCTTCGGGCCAAAAATCCTGGGATTTTCATGCACAACAGTCTCTAGAGTTTACTCAAAATGGTGCCAAAAACAAAAAACATCCAGTGAGCGGCAGTTCTGCGGACGGAAACGACTTGTTGATGAGAGAGGTCAACTGAGAATGGCCAGACTTGTTCGAGCAGACCAAAAGGCTACGGTAACTCAGATAACCACTCTGTACAATTGTAGTGAGCAGAATAGCATCTCAGAATGCAAAACTTTTCGGACCTTGAGGCGGATGGGCTACAACAGCAGAAGACCACGTCTGGCAGTTTATTAGGACCATAGTGTTCCAAATAATGTACTAAGTGAGTGTATATTTTCCACTGTCTGTCTATAATGAACTTGCCTACAAATTGCGCTTCCTTGTCTACCAATAGCATATCCATAGCAACAAGGTCAACTCCACTCTAGTCTTACCTTAAGATTTCCTTAGTAAAACTTGCTCTTAGCAGTTTTGTAAATAGGTTTTAAGCAAAAATCCTTAGCTGGGAACTCTTTGGAGAAATCCTAGTGGTAAGATTAAAAAAAAAAAAAAATGTGAATATGGGCTCTTATCTAAAATTTATCTTTGTTCAAAACTTGTTTTAGTTTATTTTCAGATTTAAATGAGATTTTAATGTTGTTTAAAATTTTTGTACCCCACTGTATTCCTTCACAATACTGTCCAGGAAGCACTTAAACAAGTTTTTTTTTATAACCTGGCTGCTATCCTATCATTTTCAACCCAACCTCAGATTCAGTTTGGGTTTCATTTTCTTTGTTTAGATTATCTTCTATACACCATCTTCTCATAAACACTTCTGACATGGTTGTGAGGCCAGAGGTCATGCTGTGGTTGTGAGAAGATCAACCTTGGAGCCCACTTATTTTCGTGTTTACGAGTCTGGGCAACGAAGTGGATAAATCCGGCGAAGCAAGTAAACGTGTCTATAATGGCCGAACGACGCGTTTATGACCACTAGCCAGAGGCTGCAAGGAATTGGGGACCTGCAACAACTTAATTACCATTCAGCCAACAGGGGAGAAGAAACCAAAGAGATATCAGATCTTCCGTCTAGTTCATCTGTAATCCCAGAACCCCATTAAAAATAAAAATCACAAACTCTTTTCTCTCTCAACTGTTTCTCCCCAAGATATGAAGATATGAAATGGAGGGCAAATAGAAACTTTACTTAAGTTACGTAACTTAATTCAATCGACTCAATTGTGTCTATTTTTATTTCTCATTCTGCATTTAAGGTGAAATATTTAAGACAAAATTGATACTTAACTCCACTGAACTCCATTAAATCCCCTGAGTTATGAAAGTGCAACTTTTGAGCAATAAAACTTTCCTCTGGGACATCCCTACATTTCCATGTTGGATGTTTAAAAGCTGTGGTGGGTAATTACTCAAGGCCAGACAGTATATTCCACAAGTAAGACTTCTTGCTTGGAGTGATAACTTTGGGAAACTTTAACTTTTCCATTGACCTACTCTTGTAGGGCATTATGCCCATGGACAAAGTGCCTTTGTTTAGCTCCCAGAGATAATTGGCTGCATTTCAACGTGTTGCAAACATAGAGTGGGGTGTGAAATACAAATGAGATCAAAGTTAGCAAGATAAGATAAAATTTTAGATGCTCTATATATAATAATAATAATAATAATAATAATAACAATAATGAAATGCATGCATAGGGCAATCATGTACATGCACTGCTCATTAGCACTCGCCAGAGATGCAATGCCAATATCAAAATATGTAGGTAATTAATTTTGCTTTAACAATGGCACTGCTCAATATACTGTATACAATATAAAAATACACTTAAATTGGGTATAAATTAACATACTGTAAATTGGACATCGAATACACAGTACTTGTTATCACTGGCTTTGCTATACGCAACACATATTTTAAATTCATTTTAACCAACTGATCTCAGTTTAAAAGACTCTGGGCTGTCAGAAAAGGGTTAAACTTTCGAGGTACCGAGTCATGTGACAAAACAGCATGGCACTGACCACAGCAACATATCTGGTAAGAAACCTTGTTAAGTTTTTATGTTGAAACCTGTATGAGTCAAAAGAGTCGAGTCTCCAGTTTCATCTGATATGCCATTTTTAAAATTGAAGTGATTTAGCACGACAACACCACGCTGCTAAACTCAATGTACACTAATGTGTACTTTAGCAATTTCTTTCCTTAGAAATCCTATATTTACTGTGCATTATCAGATTGATAATCAATGGGTTCAACCAAAAGCTGAAAACATTTTGCTTTCAGAGGCTTTATATGGAGTTAAAAAGAAAATAAGGTGGATATAGAACTGTTCTGGGACCACACTGGAGGTTAAGTCATTTACTAAACAGAGAGAAAGGGAGCATACTATAGCTTTCCTATGCTAACTCCTAACTCACTCCTAAAATCCAAAAGTTCAGTTTCAGGATGCAGATGATGTTTGGACCACTTAACATGTTTAGCAGACATGGGACAATGGTAATTAGAACAGATTCAGAATGTATAATGTATAATTTTATTTTAACATTGTTGGCAGGGACTGGATGTCGGCCATTACTTTGAATCAGAAATAATTATGCTAATTCCTGTTGTAATGTCTGTAATGTCTCAAAAACGAGAATCGCCAACACCCTGGAAACATAATAAAAATTTGTATTAAAGATTTAAGGAGCTACTTTTAGCGTTAAAATTCTTCATGAATTACTCTTAGATTAAAAATGTATGAGTCCTACAATTAGGAGTGATACGCCTCTAATTTTTAAGAATTGCTCCTAAATTTGTGAGTTAGGAGCTACTTTTAGCCTTAAGATTTTTTGTGAATATGGGCCCAGGGTAAGGATTGACAAAGTAATTTTTCAATCTGTCCAAAGTAGATTTATTATATACTTATTATATATGGTTGAGTTGCATCATAAACACAGCGTTTAGTAAAAACTAGTTTGAAACTTGGAAAAACACATCTCCTGTCTACCTGTGTTTGAATGCGATAACGAGTCCTCGGCTGCGTCTGAAATCAGCAAAATGCTGCCTCCGAAGGCTGTATACAGAGGTAGTAAGGGACCAAGGCACGTCCGAATCCAATGTTCGTCTTGAGTGTATGGTTGGCATTCAGGGTATGGTCCTCCATTGGTTTGCCTCCTATCTATAAGATAGGACATTTTAGAAATGTTTCTTCTATGTCGGCTCAGTTATCATGTGGCGTCCCTCAAGGGTCGATTTTAGGACCCTTACTATTTTCCCTGTATAGGCTTCCTCTGAGCTCCATTTTTCAGAAGTACAGCATATCTTATCAATGTTATGTTGACGATTCTAAATTGTATTTCCCAGTGAGTGTAGACAAGAAGTGTTCATTTGAGAACGCCCTAAATTGCTTCAAAGATATTAAACATTGGCTGGAAATTATAAATATTTTATTTTTATTTATTTTTTAATAAATGAAAGCAAAACCGAAGTTCTGATTTTAGGTTCCTCCATGTCCTTGAATAGGCTGAAATAGGTAAATACATGATGCTGTTTTTAAAGGTATGTATTTGTTTTTTATTTTATTATGAGAATTTGCCACAGTTCTTCTATCTTCTGTCTCAATTGCTTCTGTCTCTTCTTGTAATCCCAGACTGACTCAGTACTCAGTGGGGGCTCTGTGGGGACCATGATAAGATTCATGGACACATTTTTGTTTTCTGTTTACAAAGCCTAGAGCTGTCACAGAGACCGGTGAGATTCTCACGACACTTATTTCAGTAATATCTTTCAGGGAGTAGGGAAATGTTTTGCGTATCTTTCCAAGAAAAAAATTGCTTACAGCACCGTTAAGCAATATATAATTCCTTATTTTTTTCTTTTGATTTTGGGTAGAAATATAACCACTTTTGTGGGATTCACCCATAAAGAAGCATGAGAAGGTAACATTTTTTTGTTCTTTCTTCAGTGGCGCATTATGTGGGAATACTTCGAAAGTCATAAAAAATCCTGAGGGCAATATACTGTGCTTAGAGCTGCCAATTTGGTATAGCCTGTGGGAAGTGTTTCCATCCCCCTTTTTTTCCACGTTAAAGTGAAATCACCTGGGATGCAATTAATTAATTAGAATCAGCCCATGCAGAGGGGCTTTGCACATGTGTTTTGGAGAGCTCTGTGGTCTCTGTGTTCTGGGTGATTGGGATTAATAATAAGGGCCAATTTGAAATCGAAATCGTAGTGCTTAATAGGCAGTGTGGAGAGGCAGCACTCCCTAAACCACTGCAACAAAAAGAGCTTTTGTGCTCATGTGTTTAACGATTACGCGGGATCAAATGCACTCATTTTTATTATGCATTGTCCTTTGAAAATAAATCTGGGATCTATTTTTGTATGAAAACTCTTAATAGATGAAATTGCTGGTTTAATATTGTGTGGATGATATGCAAAATATAGTCCTTGATAAACAGAATCTATTAACTCAGACAGGCATTTTGTGCTTTAGGCAAAAAAGCATGCTATTTAAATGCAAATTACATACTGTATGAATTTCATCAATGCAAACCGATGTCACTGTGAACTAGAGAAAGATGTCAGCAACTTTGGTTAAATTGCAAGAACGTTACATTTATACTGTATAAGAATGCAGCAACAACAACAACAACAACAACAACAACAAAGATGCATCGTATAACTATATAGCTGTTTTGTTACAAATTTTGATGTTGGTTTGACAAAACTTGACAGGATAGATGGATGGAAGAATGGTGTGGTCACTGTATAGCTTTAATTGACAAAATGGCCTACACTTACCTGGTCCTTCTGCATATGTGAATGCTTTGCGGTTTCAAAAAAGATCAAAACCAGAAAACCTTACAGATTTATGATAGTTCCTCAAAGAGAAACAAGCAGTCACACTGAACAAAAATACCTGCTTTATGATGCTTAAACAGTTCTGGTTTCCTTTTAAAATCATCTAGAATCTCAGAGGAGTAATGGCAGCCTATTAATAATGTGTGTAGATATAAAAATATGTAACTGCAGTAAAAAAAAAAAAAAAGATTTACAACTTCCTTCTACCTAGGTCTATAATGATGGAAGTGTTTGTCCAAAAACTGACCAACTACATTTGAAACCATAGAAAATATAACGTGCAAGATACATAATGTATTAGAGCCGCTTACAAACATATGTTACCCAACTAAGCATTGACTGAATATAAAATTGGCCCGTTGTGATATTGTCCCAGTTTCTCTTTTGTATCATGGCAGCATGCTGAAATTTGAGACCTGATTGAGCACGTCCAAATATACTGCAGCATATGTTAAATAGAACAGGGTTATTTTCTTACCAATTCATTCTTCAGACAGAAATTTTGCTTATTTACATGGATGTACATCTCCATTTTCAACAGACCTCACACAACTATAATCACCTCTTTTAATCATCTTCAGTGTTGTTCAGACCAGGGACATACCATCCATATTAGCAAGGTAAGCAGTGCTTACCTAACAGAAGGGTGAAAAGAAAATGACACTATGAAATATTTAAATAGAATTGTTAATATAAACTACTGTTTTCATTCAAATTCATCATCTTTCATCTCAGATGAGCAGCACAGACAGCTATTCCTTTATTTGCTTTGGCGCTAGCACTTTATTTTATGCTTTCTCTGATTCCATTGTTTACCGCCCTTTCATTCAACACGGTACGTTCATTTAAATTCAATCATGCCCGCTACTACAAATGGCCAAGGTAAGCATGCTTACCAAAATGAGTAAGCCAATCAGAAGCTCCTTCCTTCAGTAATGCTATCTGATAGGCTAGATTTTAGTTTTGTGTCAACACGTTGAAGTCCACGTAACTAATGCCTTATTAAGCGCTAAAATGGATATCTGCAGTGTAAGCATCGATGACCTACGTGGATTAAGTTAATTTCAAATAAAAATCGAGAAAGAGAGGCTATCGAAACTTTCTATCAAAAGAGAGGCTATCGAATAGCAGGCGACTTTTACAACAAAGTGATGGAGATGTTCATTCGCAAGGAAAGACACAGGGTTTTTGTGTTCAAGTAAAGGTAAGTCAATATATTTATCCCCTGAGTTAAAAATCTGTGTTATTGATACTAGGTCATAGATACTAGGTCATTGTTTCTGGTTTGTCTGAGGCTATGAAGTGGTGATCTGGCAATCGTATCCTTGTGTTATGTCTGTTTTATAGTCCTAACGTTAGGGCGCAGTGTCTGTTTTAAAATAAAAAAATTACTAAGCGATGTGGACTGCTGTGTCTATGTTACATATGCCTTGTGCATTCAGGTTAAGATTGTTGTCTTTGGTGGTCAGATTAGTTAATTGCTGCTGTCCATTCCAGTGGTTCTGAACTGTGGGAAGAGTGACGTGTGAGGCCTATGATGTTGAAACTACTGGCAATCTCTTCTTTTTCTTTTTGTTGTATGTCAAAACAAGCTCTTCTGGCATTATGGTCCATTGTATGATTTAATGGACATAAACATGCTCGACTCAATATATGACAGTCTTTAATTTGTGTGATAAGAGCAATATTATTGTCCTGAATTTAAAACAATTTGGTCATGAAATTCGCCACTGTGACATAATTGTTTCCATGACTGGTGAGACTGCTGGGCAACAATTTACGTCAATAACATTTCCGTGACATTACACTCACCCGCATAATGTGTTTTGGGCACAGCGTTCAATAGTGCGTATTAAGAATCTTTGATGCTTGCCCAGTCTCAAAGCCGACGGCACGTGCCTGGTGCAGACTCCAATAACTCTTTGCCAGAAGAGTTGAATAGCATGTGCTTATTTTCTTAAATAGGTGAATCTTGATGTCCATGTCATATTTCGCCTGGATATCAAAAAAAAAAAAAAAAAAAAAAAAAGAAAGAAAGAAAGAAGACTGTTTTTAAGACAATTAAGATTTTTTTGCATTGGGATATTATTGTGACAATTAAGCATGTAAATTATCATCACCATAGTTAAAAAGTTTCATTCTTATTTCTTTAATGCAAAGAAACATTAATATTGACGTTTGCTCTATTTCAAAACCTATTGCTGCCTAAGGAGGCATATCATAGGGCGCTATTTCTCCGTGAAAATAAATCCAAGATGGTGGATGAGTTGTAAATATACTTAGAATTCATTCAATACTGATAAATATTCAAACAAAAAAGTTCAGTGTAATTCAAAATTGATTATTTTACCTAATATTTGTGTAAGCTATGCATGGTTATGCTATTAGCTTAGCAGCATGCTAATGTCAAACTATACTGAAATCAGTTGTGAGTTGAGTCTTCTGTGCAGAGCACTGTTTGTACAGTTTCTGCTTATGTAGAGGCAACTCATGATGGTTAGGATGCTGAATTACAGGTGCTATAAGCGGTTTTAGCCGTTCTACTTCAACAAGAAAAATTACTCATGTCATTCACAAATTATTTCCAAAGTATGCGGTGATGGAGAGTGATTTTGTAACTGCCTATTTTCGGTGGAGGAAAGCGCCATTCTAGTGTGAATTAGAGGCGTTAACGTTGTAAAATCAATACGTTTTCAAATGCCCGTTTCCCAATCTGTGGGCATTTTCAAACCGGTATAGGTGTTTTTCAAATATACAATGAAAGTAGGGAATTTCAATGTGGAATAATACGTTTTCAAACCAGAAGTAGGCAAATCGTGTAAAGAAGTTGAAAAACGCCCAACCCAGTTTGAAAATGCCCACTGACTGATTGGGAAACGCCCATTTTTGTTCTACAGAGACACAAGTCTTGCCAACGTATGCAGTTTAGAGTGAGATTGCTCACTTGGTTTTGGAACATCGCAAATATTACATTTTTAAAGTATTTATATATCATGGTTATTTTTGTTGATTCATACTAACTTTAATTTATGTTGACTTCATTTAAAAAATATATATTCTTGTGTTTTGTTTTACTATTATATTTAATCAGAATCACAATTGAGAATAATAGGAATCATAAAAAGTAACATCCATAGCCATTACAGTAATAATAATACGATTTGTTGTTGTTTCATTACAGTAATTAGAATTTAGGGGGGAAATGTGCTTAATTATCATGAAAATAATGTCACAATACCTATATATATATATATATATATATATATATATATATATATATATATATATAAAAAAAATCATAATGGTCCTGAAATTGAGTAAAATTATAATTTAATCTTTCTGTTAATTTTGGGGTGAAATGTGAGCTGGACATGTTTTTGTGAGATTCCCCCCAATGCATCTGTGACTAATGTTTGGACGCAAGTCAAAGAAATTAATGTGTGCTTTCAGGTCAGGATGCAATCTGGACTGAAACGCTTCACACGTCAATCATACGAGCACGAAACACAGTTCTGCTTATCTGAAAGTCTGTATTGGCCCAATATTAAGAACTCCTACAGAGATCATATTCCAATGTGCAATACATTGTCTAAGGAAATGGAAATTCAAAATTTGTTATTAATTAATGCACTCAAATGTGTGAGCAAAACTGTTAACAGACTTCCCCTGCATGTGGATCATGTCGGCTTAAGTCATTTGCAGTAAACATGATCAAAGCATTTAGCAGGATATTAACCTGCCTTCCTGAATGCTGCTGTCACACTTTCTGTACAGGATATAAACTGCAGCTTCCTTGACTCCTTGTTGACCTCAAATGATTTCATACATAATTGCTTTATTAAGAAGCCCAGTGATGTGCATGATGGTGTTTAGTTACAGGACAATGTCAGGATAACAGGATAATGTCTTGAAATCTCTGGTTGAATTTTGCTAACAGCTGTGGGACTTTTTGCTGATAAATATTTAAAGCTGTCAGCTTATTTTTGTTGCCTGAGAAGGATGTACCAGGTTCCCTATCTGTCACTCACTCGACGTTGGTGTCGATGTAGTGACACTAGGGGTCACTCTTGGGAGCCCGAGACACCTCTGGTCTTTGATAAAAGGCCAATGAAAATTGGCGAGTGGTATTTGCATGCCACTCCCCCGAACATACGGGTATAAAAGGAGCTGGTATGCAACCACTCATTCAGATTTTCTCTTCGGAGCCGAACGGTCATGCTCATCGAGCTGAATAGCACTGTTCATTCACCTCTGCTGGATCTGACGGCGCATTTCAGCGGCTTCTCCCTCCTCTGCACTGGTGCACTGCAGAGAACACCCCTGGGCGCTTCGGCAGAAAAACTAGAGAGTATATTTTCTGAAAGAGCATTTTTCCCCTCTAAAAGAGTATATATTTCTCTAAAAGAGCGCACACACGGAACGTCTTTTTAAAGACGCGTCTTTTTAAAGATGCCTTTCCATTCGTGTGTTATTCCTGGTTGCGGTCGATTTCTCTCAACTTCGGATGGTCATGATCGCTGTCTTTCGTGTCTGGGCGCGACCCACACGGAGGCAGCGTTTATGAATGGCTCATGTTCTCACTGCAAGCTACCCCAGCGGCTCCCCGCCTTGGTCCTCCTACCTACGGGTTTGAGGTCAGCGCGGCTGGCGCTGGGGGCGATTTGGGGACCTCAATGGGATCGCCTCCGCCGGGTATCCCCCCGCGGGCCTCCCATTCCCCAGCACGCTCGTCTGCCCCAATCGGGCTTCCGGATGAGTTCGCCGGCTCGTCGCACGGCGAGTCTGGCTTCTCGTTCGAGGCCCGCGAAGATGATGAGCTTTCGAGCGCAGCGTCGGAGAGCGGGCTTGTCCAGTCGGACGCAGAAGCCTCAGCTGGGCTTCCCCCTTCGGGGACGGTCGCCCAGTTACAGGCCGACGCCGAAATGACGGACATGCTTTCCCGGGCGGCCGCGAGCGTCGGGCTAGAGTGGAACCCTCCGCTCTCCCCTGAACCCTCGCGGCTTGATGATTGGTTTCTGGGCTCGCGGCGCTGCTCAGACCGGCCGCGCCCCGCTCCAGTGCCATTCTTCCCGGAGGTGCATGAGTAGCTGACGAAGTCGTGGGAGGCACCTTTTACTGCCCGAACCCGACTCCGCAGTTCCCCCGCTCTCACTACCCTCGATGGCGGGGCGGCCAGGGGCTATACGGCGATTCCCCCAGTGGATAAGGCGCTCGCAGTGCACTTATGCCCGCAGAGCGCCGCCACCTGGCGTGGACGCCCTAAGCTCCCCTCCAAGCCCTGTAGGCTCACGTCGTCCCTGGCGGCCAAGGCCTACAGCGCTGCTGGACAAGCCGCCTCTGCCCTGCACGCCATGGCTCTCCTGCAGGTCCACCAAGCCAAGGCACTGAAAGAACTGCACGAGGGTAGTTCCGCCCCAGATTTGATGCAGGAACTGCGCTCGGCGACCGACCTCGCCCTCCGGGCGACGAAGGTCACAGCGCGGTCTCTTGGGCGGACGATGGCCACACTAGTGGTCCAGGAGCGCCACCTGTGGCTCAACCTGGTCGAGATGGGCGAGGCCGACAAGACACGGTTCATTGCTGCCCCCATTTCCCAGGCGGGCCTATTTGGCGACACCGTTGAGGACTTTGCCCAGCAGTTCTCGACGGTAAAGCAGCAGACGGAGGCAATCCGGCACATCCTGCCCCGGCGCGGCTCAAGACCCCGCACCCCGTCTGCTCGTCGCCAAGGGCGTCCCCCTGCGGTGACTGCACCGGCTCCGCCGCAGCCCGCCCCTCCGGCCCGGCCCCGGCGTGGAGCCCACCGCAGGAAGCCGACGCCACCCGTCTCTCAGCCGGCACCGAAGAACCCACGGAGGTCTTCGAGGCGCCCCTGAGACGGACAACCCAGGGACAAGGGAACCCACTCACCTGGAGCTGGTAGAAAGACCACTCCATCCCCCGGTGGAGGGCCGGGTGGAAAATCTTTTGTTGCCTTTTCGTTTGATTTCGCCGTACGCCCAAGTGGCTGCGGTACCCAACAGTTCAACAAAAGAGCGGCTTCCTTCCTCCCTGGGTCACATACCCGCTGTGTACGGTCGTCACCACGACTACCGTCCACGGGCTTTATCTTGCAGGATTGGCGCTCCAGCGGTGCCCTTTTCGCCCCTGAGCGCCCAGCTGTGGCACAAATCCACCCACGATGTGACAGCCTCCACGGGTCGCGAGGACAGGCCTCTTCCTCCCCCGTCCCAGGCTGTTCCGGGGGTGGTCACAAGGAGCCAGGTAAGTGCTTCGATGTCCCTAGACTCAGCACGGCCACGACGTGCTGTGGCACCTCGCGCTCCGCCCCGCCGCGAGGCCCCACCTGCCGGTACGTCCGACGACGTTGTCCCCTTGGTTCCCCTCGCACGGAATTTGGACGCATGGCTTGCACTTCCCAATCCGTCGCGGTGGTTGATCCGGACCGTCCGACTCGGCTACGCGATTCAGTTCGCCAGGCGCCCGCCCAGGTTCAGCGGTACTCACTTCACCTTCGTCAAGGGCGAAAACGCTGTTACTCTGCGCGCGGAAATCGCTACCCTCCTACGAAAGGGCACGATAGAACCTGTCCCTCCAGCCGAGGTGAAGAAAGGGTTTTACAGCCCCTACTTCATCGTACCGAAGAAAGGCGGTGGGTTGCGGCCAATCTTGGACCTGCGAGTACTGAACCGGGCTTTACACAGACTCCCGTTCAAGATGCTGACGCAAAGACGCATTTTAGCGAGCGTCCGGCATCAGGATTGGTTCGCGGCGGTAGACCTGAAGGACGCGTACTTTCACGTCTCGATCCTTCCTCGACACAGACCCTTCCTGCGGTTCGTGTTCGAGGGTCGGGCGTATCAGTACAAAGTCCTCCCTTTCGGCCTGTCCCTGTCTCCTCGCGTCTTTACGAAGATCGCAGAGGCTGCCCTTGCCCCGTTAAGGGAGGTAGGCATTCGCATTCTCAATTATCTCGACGACTGGCTAATCTTAGCTCACTCTCGAGACGTGTTATGCGCACACAGGGACCTGGTGCTCTCGCACCTCAGCCGACTAGGGCTTCGGGTCAACTGGGAAAAGAGCAAGCTCCTCCCGGTTCAGAGCATCTCTTTTCTCGGTTTGGAGTTGGACTCAGTCTCTCTGACGGCGTGCCTTACGAACGAGCGCGCCCAGTCGGTGCTGGCCTGTTTGAAGGCGTTCAAACAGAAAACAGCGGTTCCACTGAAACTTTTTCAGAGGCTCCTGGGGCATATGGCATCCTCAGCGGTGGCCACCCCGCTCGGGTTGATGCATATGAGGCCGCTTCAGCACTGGCTCCAGACTCGAGTCCCGAGACGGGCATGGCGCCACGGGACACACCGCGTGGCCATTACACCGGTCTGTCACCGTCTTTTCAGCCCTTGGACCGACCTCTCATTTCTACGAGCAGGTGTTCCTCTAGAACTGGTCTCCAGGCGCATCGTGGTCACGACAGACGCCTCCAAGACGGGCTGGGGCGCTGTTTGCAACGGGCACGCAGCCACCGGCCTCTGGACGGGTCCGCGGCTGCGTTGGCACATCAACTGCCTCGAGTTACTGGCAATTCTGCTCGCCCTGCGGAGGTTCCGGCCGTTGATCCAGGGCAAGCACGTGCTAGTTCGGACAGACAGCACGGCAGCGGTAGCATATGTCAACCGCCAAGGCGGTCTGCGCTCCCGCTGTATGTCACAACTCGCCCGCCGTCTCCTCCTCCGGAGTCAGCAGCACCTCAAGTCGCTGCGAGCCACTAATATCCCGGGCAACCTCAACGTTACAGCGGACGCGCTGTCACGGCAGGTTCCCCACAGGGGAGAGTGGAGACTCCACCCTCAGGTGGTCCAGCTGATTTGGAGTCGATTCGGTCAGGCTCAGGTGGACCTGTTCGCCTCCCAAGAATCCTCCCACTGCCCGCTCTGGTACGCCCTCACCGAGGCTCCTCTCGGCATAGACGCATTGGTACACAGCTGGCCCCCTGGCATTCGCAAATACGCATTTCCCCCAGTGAGCCTACTTGCACAGACACTGTGCAAAGTCAGGGAGGACGAGGAGCAGGTCATCCTGGTAGCGCCCTACTGGCCCACCCAGACATGGTTCTCGGACCTCACGCTCCTCGCGACAGCTCCCCCTGGCAAATTCCCCTGAGGAAGGACCTTCTTTCTCAGGGACGGGGCACCCTCTGGCACCCGCGCCCAGACCTCTGGAATCTCCATGTCTGGCCCCTGGACGGGACGCGGAAGACCTAGGTGGCCTACCACCCGTGGTGGTAGACACGATCACTCAGGCTAGGGCCCCCTCTACGAGGCGCCTGTATGCCTTGAAGTGGTCTCTGTTCGCTAAGTGGTGTTCTTCTCAACACGAAGACCCCCAGAGATGCGCAGTCGGATCAGTGCTTTCCTTCCTGCAGGAGAGGTTGGAAGGGAGGCTGTCCCCTTCCACCTTGAAGGTGTACGTTGCTGCCATAGCAGCACACCACGACGCAGTTGATGGTAAGTCCTTAGGGAAGCACGATCTGATCATCAGGTTCCTAAGAGGCGCTAGGAGGCTGAATCCCTCCAGACCGCTCTTCGTTCCCTCATGGGACCACTCCGTAGTTCTTCAGGGCCTACAGAGAGCCCCCTTTGAGCCTTTGCAGTCAGTCGAGCTGAAGGCACTCTCCCTGAAGACTGCCCTCCTGACTGCGCTCACTTCCATCAAGAGGGTAGGTGACCTGCAAGCGTTCTCTATCAGCGAAATGTGCCTAGAGTTCGGTCCGGGTTATTCTCACGTGATCCTGAGACCCCGACCGGGCTATGTGCCCAAGGTTCCCACCACTCCTTTTAGGGACCAGGTGGTGAACCTGCAAGCGCTGCCCCAGGAGGAGGCAGACCCAGCCCTGGCGTTGCTGTGTCCGGTGCGTGCTTGCGCATCTATTTGGATCGCACGCAGAGCTTTAGACTCTCTGAGCAGCTCTTTGTCTGCTTCGGTGCACAGCGGAAAGGAAGCGCTGTCTCCAAGCAGAGGATCGCCCACTGGCTCGTTGATGCCATATCTATGGCATACCTCGCCCAAGACATGCCGCCCCCGGTAGGGCTACGGGCCCATTCTACCAGGGGTGTAGCGGCTTCTTGGGCTCTGGCCAGAGGTGCCTCTCTAACAGACATTTGTAGAGCAGTGGGCTGGGCAACACCCAACACCTTTGCAAGGTTCTACAACCTCCGGGTGGAACCGGTTTCGTCCCAGGTAGTGGCACGCAACACAAGCGGATAAGCCCGGGATAGCCGGCCGGGTGTATCGCTTGCACATAGCGCCTCCCACCTCCTTGTGAGCTGAAGACGTGCGCTGTTAATTCCCAGTAGTGTTCACAAAAGTTGTTCCCTGGTTGATTTCCTCCGAGCCCTGTGGCAGTCGAGTCTTCGGAGAAACTCACTGCCGGCCCAGTACACGCGCTATCTAAGAGCCCGGTGCTGGGGTAGGTGCTCCGCATGTGGCGGTTCCCTGTAAGGCTAACCCCATGCGATCTATATCTTCCGCTAGCTCGTTTCCCTGCTGGCAAACGGCGTCTTCCTTCCCCTCTGCCCCAGTCTCCATTTTGTAGTACCTCCTCCCCCATTGGGCAGGATCTACCTTGAAGGCTCTCCACATGGTTGGAAAGACCATGTGATGTATTCTTCCACTTAAATATCCCCCCCTCTTGGGGCGAGGTGTGGTCTCCGCGGTGTCCTCCCCTTGGGAGGGACACCCCCCGACTAGACCTGGCGGCCCAGTCGGATAATCCCCCTTATTTTTTAGGGAGTGGAAAAAGAGAAGGGGAAAAGAGGCCACGACTGGGTTAAGCCCGTCTCTATCTTTGGGTAGTCGACTTGTCCCCAAGTAGGGCCGTTCGACACTCATAACTGTGTTGGGGGAGGTTACGTGTCGACCTGGTGCGCTGGCTATGAGGCACACAGCAAGTCTGCCCACCACACACCGCCAGTTCACGTAACATAGTTCAGCCTTGTGGCGTTTTGTATAGGGACCCCTAGTGTCACTACATCGACACCAACGTCGAGTGAGTGACAGATAGGGAACGTCATGGTTACTGGTGTAACCTCCGTTCCCTGATGGAGGGAACGAGACGTTGGTCCCTCCTGCCACAACGCTGAACTACCCGCTGAAATGGCCGGACCTTATATCGGCTCCTCAGCGTAAAACCTGAATGAGTGGTTGCATACCAGCTCCTTTTATACCCGTATGTTCGGGGGAGTGGCATGCAAATACCACTCGCCAATTTTCATTGGCCTTTTATCAAAGACCAGAGGTGTCTCGGGCTCCCAAGAGTGACCCCTAGTGTCACTACATCGACACCAACGTCTCGTTCCCTCCATCAGGGAACGGAGGTTACACCAGTAACCATGACGTTTACATGCAATGTTTTGTGCTACCCGGAAAACCTGGAAAATAGTCATATTTTGGTAGGCTTTCAAGTATTATCAAACTGCTAAAATTTTAAACAGAGAGTGAAGTAACTACTAGTTGAATATCACTCGATTTATCACGATAATACCATGTTATTGGACACTTTCACACAGAATAAATGAATCATTGCTGCCTGAGAATATCACATTTCTACAATGGCATTTGCAACAGAGAACTTGTATTTGTGTGATGCTGAATCTATGCTGCTAGGTGTCAGTGAACACAAACACAAAATTACTAACCTTTAATGATGTGAATAAAGACATTGCTGTCCTACTTTAAGACTTGAAACAAACTCTACGCAAGTACGTTAACATCACCGGTCCTACTCGACCCACCCTGAGTGTGATTCAAACTGGCGATCCCCGGCATGAGAATCGGACTTGCTAGCAACGAGGCTATAAAAGCCATGGCCTCTATCTTCGATTGCTAGTGCGTCTATTAAGGCCAGGAGAGTGAGGTTTACACACTGCACAGATATCATGTACCAGCTGGCTACCGTTACACTCACCCCCCTAAACCTCACTCCCATCTGGTCACGGCACCAGGGTCATCGGTCCTACTCAACCCGCCCCGAGCAGGATTCGAACCGGCGATCCGCGGAATGGGAGTTGGACACGTTAGCAAGGAGGCTATAAAAGCCATGGCCTCTAGCTTCAGTCGCAAGTGCATCTCTTAAGGTCAGGAGAGTGAGGTTTACGCACTGCACAGCTATTACGTACCAGCTGGCTATTATTACACTCACCCTCCAAACCCCACTCCCATACCGTTACCTTAACCAAATGCTTCTAGGTCCACAAAATCGATTTCATTCATTGTTGTGTTCCAAGATGTGCCAGAGCACTTTTCATAACACAAGTACACGTTGCATTCTCAGGGTTGCCACAAGGGGCGCTATAGTGAGCATTAGCATAAACTGTCTTTTTTTTGCAATCAGTTTTCTCTTTAAGGTACGTAAACTAAAAAATTTGTGAAGCTTTTCATACAACCTAATCTCATAGAATGAACCTTACTATAACAAAATTTTTGCATACTGACTTTTACGTGTGAATTCTACATTTCATGTAGTTTCCTGTTGAAATCAGCTGATAAAACTGTGCGTTTAATTCACTTTCACACAAATCACAACTACACCGGCTAATTATGACTTTATAAACACTTTTTTTTTTCACATTATTACTCACACACTATGTTGTGATATCAAAACACTTTTACTTTAATGCATCATTTTGATTTTAACACTTGTATTACAGACCCACCTACATTTACACTCTTATTCCAATTTGATTAGCTTCTTCGCAAGCTCGCTTGATAGAGTGTTGGACTTTGGACTCGGAGGACAAGTCAAGCACGCAAGCTGACACGTGAGATGAGAATGTCATAGAAGCGACTCAAGATGACGTGGTTGCTCCAGCAAAATTTTTTTTTTTTTTTGGACTATCTCTTAGGTTTAGGCCTTGGTTAATGGTAAGGATGCCTGTTTTGTGTCTACATCTCATTTGATTTTAAATTACTATTGGTTAGGTTTGGGTTACAGTTTTATGTCACGGAGGCACATTTTAGTCACTAAAACCATCTAATATTCACATCAAAGACCTCTTCTAATTATGACACCATTTCACTCTCTTTTGGCACCCCCCGCTGGACATTTCACTGGAAAACTACAGCCAAGCATGTAATAAGGCACATCATTTTGTTTTGCGAAAATGCTGCCACATTCACGTAATATTCATGAGACCAGGCTGTAATCATAACACAAGCACACGTTGCATTCTCAGCATTGCCACAAGGGGCGCTATAGCAAGCATTTACTTTTTTTTAAATTAACTTCTGTCATGGTCAAGTTAGGTAAAGTTAGTTAACATGCTTTTAGCTATCAACCTGAATAATACACTGGTTTAATGGCACACACATTTAAAGACAACCCTATTGCCTCTTTTAGTTCTGAGGTTTGTTACCACCACAGTTATGTCCAGGGCCGCCACTCCCTATATGCCGATTATGCTGTCTGTGTAGGGTACCATCCCCTTGGGGGGTACCAAAAACTCTACCGCCCTTCCTTGCATGTTATATGTTATCTATGGACCCGATAGCAGTTGCGGAACACTCTTTCTGTCAGATGATCGTATCGCTAGAGATTTAACACTGAATGCATTTTAAGTGTTTTAAATGGGACCGCACATTTGCAATGCACTGGCCACGTCTGGGGTTGTGTATTTGTGTAGATTATGTTTCTGGTCTTATCACCCTTTTCTAACTTAATCAAGTTCTACATAAGAAATCCAATAAACACCATCACTAAGAGGAGAAATCCATATTACCTGAAGCACAAACACTGTTTTAATGACCTCATAATAGGCTCATTGAATGTGAGGTAATGTAATGCATTGTTTAATTAACTCATAATGGGCTCACGGAAAGTGAGGGCATTGTTTGCTTGTGCCTTAAAGGAATAATTTATCCAAAAAAAAAAAAATCTGTGATTATTTACTCACCCATATGTTTTTCTAAACTAAATACAACCCCCCCCCCCCCCCCCAACCCCAGATAAATTAATTGATTAATTACAAATTAATAAAAGCACAAAAAAAGTTGTCAATATGATTAGTTCTTGCAAACTCGCTGCAAACTTGCCGCAAATTCGCACACATTGTTTTCAAATGCAAATTTTGCTTTGCAGCTAACTCTTCATTGTTGCCAAAGGTTTCCTGCAGGTTTGCCACTACTGGTGAAGAGCTGCAAACTTCTGGCAAATCATTTGCATGTGAAAATAATGAGTGGAAAATCTGCAGCAAGTTTGTCAGAACTCTAGATTTATTTATAAGGGTTTAATCTCAATGATATTATAGAGTGGACCAATTTACTTAAATTCATGGTACAGATTAAAAGTAGCTTCACCAGAACTAAAACTTACCATTACATGTCGGGACTTTCCAGTTAGTGATGTCATCAACAGAGACATATTTCATTCATTAGAGGTTCATCAGGTGCAATGTTCTCATATTTGGATGCTCCTTTTGCAACAACTTGTCCAAAAAGAAACGTGTTCTGAATTAAAGATAGGTTAATTCGCTGTCAAAGGACTAGGTGGGGAGTCTTTTGGGGAATGAGAGCAGTGGGCACACGAGCCAACAACTCCTGTCAAAAAAATTCTTACAATACAGTACTAGCTCAAAATCACTGTAAAATTTGTTCATATAGCACAACACAATTTTACACACATACTCTGTTATGTCTGTTCTGTTTCTTTAAAAGTCAATTTGCAGCCCGGTCTGCCTCACATAAGAGCGATACATTTAGACCCTTAGAGGAGCATTTAATGTTATTGTAAGAAAAATCTGCTTTAGGTTAAATGAGTTTTGCAAGGTGATGTAGCCATAACAGGACGTTTGGTCTGAGAAAGCTTCAACAAGGGAAGGTCACTCTTTTGCTGCCATTTCAAAGTGTCTAATCCATTCTGGTTCAGCCTGCTCCCAAACATGCCTTTAGATTTCACATCGGAAAAATTATGAAAACATATGAAACATTTTTTTTTTCTTGCTTTCATTTTAGTTCTCATATGCTCAAATGTGACAACAAATGCAAAATTGTAAATGATCTAATTTAGCAAAAATGGACTTATTTAATAAACACCAGTAGGACTATTAATATATATATACACTACCGTTCAAAAGTTTGGGGTCACTTGCCTGAAATGTTCTTAATGAACTTAAAAACATTTTGATCTGACGGCGAATCCTTAAATGTTTGTAATTAGTTTTGTAGACAAAAACAGAATTGTGCCAACATATTAATTTATTTCATTACAAAACATTTTTTATTTTTTTTAAATAAAGTTTTTGAAATGGATGACTTGGACCGAATAATTAAGAAAAGCAGCCACTAAGTGCCCAGCATATAGATGGGAACTCCTTCAATACTGTTTAAAAAGCATCCCAGGGTGATACCTCAAGAAGTTGGTTGAGAAAATGCCAAGAGGACATTTCTGCAAATTCTAGGCAAAGTGTGGCTACTTTGAAGATGCTAAAATATAACATAGTTTTGATTTATTTTGGATTTTTTTAAGTCACAACATATTTCCCATATTTCCATTTCTATTATTCCATAGTTGTGATGACTTTACTATTATTCTAAAATGTAAAAAAAAAAATAAATAAAATAAAATAAAATAAAGAATGAGTAAGTGACCCTAAACTTTTGAACGGTAGTGTGTGTGTGTATATATATATATATATATTGCAGCACATATTTCAGAAGATGGGCCATGAAAAATCATGTATCCTGCTTAAAAAATTAGGTCATGTAAAAGTTGTGCTATATATATATTTTATGGCATACACAGCGACCACCAAAGGAGCAGACTTTGCATTTGTAACAAGGTTCACAGAATGAGGAAGTGGGAGATGGCGATTCCAACACAGGAAAGTATTTTTATTCTAACAAGAAAACATGTTCGCTCAATAGCGACAACGAAGGACCTCACACTCAAAGGAATTAAAGCTGTATAAGGAACAGCAACGGGCAACACACGAGCAGCTTGTCAGCTCTCTCTCTCTCTCTCTCTCTCTCTCGCTCTCTATTGACTGGCACCTTTTATCTCCCCCGTCTCTCACTACGAACATAGAAACAGCAATTCATCTTAGGTGGAAACTCTTACCGCTTCCTCTCTCCCCAGACGAACGCTCGACCACGCCCTCACCTCCACATACCCCCACCGCCTGACTCAGGCCAGGGGACTGTCCGGACTGCCTACTCCCCCCACCGCCTTTCTGGAGAGGAAGTCCGTGAAAGCCATCTGCACCCCCGGCCTGTGGACCACCTCAAACTTAAACAGCTGGAGTGCCAGATACCAACAGGTGATCAGGGCGTTGGCATCCTTCATGCGGTGGAGCCAATGGAGAAGAGGTCCAAACAGAGGGTAAATGCTCACCCCAATAAATAATAGCGGAGAGTGAGGACAGTCCACTTGATGGCCAAGCACTCCTTCTCTATGGTGCTGTACTTCGTCTCTCTCATAGAGAGCTTCCGACTAATGCACAGCACCAGGTGCTCCTCCCACTCCACCACCTGGGACAGTACAGCACCCAGCACACCTCAGTGTGGTGTTTTTATGAGATCAGTGTGGCCGGGGAGAGGTGAAAACATGTCAGAGAAAATATTTTGCAACCTGCAACCTCCGTACATTATGACAGCGGTCTCCGCTGGTTTTAGATTCACCTCCGGTCCGAGCTCCTCCCTCTCCGTATCTACAGTTGCCAACATCATGGGGACCGCCTCTCTCCATGGTTTTAGGAGGTTGAGGTGGTAAATCTGACATGCCCTGCCCCTATCTGTATGGACCACCTAATAGTCAACTTCCCCAACTAACCATGTGACCTCAAAGGGCCCTTGCCACTTTGCAAGTAATTTCAAGATCGATGTGGGTAGCAATACAAGGACCTTATCTCCCCGTGGAAATTCCCGTGGCCAAGCTCCCCTGTTATACAGCCGAGTTCTTGTGCCTGAAGCAAATTATCCTGTGATAGACGCCCCAATGTGTGGAATTTTGCTTTCAGGTCAAGAATGAATTGAATTTCATATTTACTCTGTGAAGGTCCCTCCACCCAATTTTCTTTCATGACGTCTAACACACCACAGGGCTTATGCCCATACAATAATTAAAATGGGGAAAATCCTGTGGAGGCTTGCGGGACCACTCGTACTTCAAATAACAGGGGTTCGAGCCACTTATCCCAATTCAGAGCATCTTCGCACACGAACTTACGAATCATAATTTTTTAATGTCTGATTAAATCGTTTTACCAAGCCATCCATTTGTGGGTGGTACACACTTGTCTGAATTGATTTAATACCCAATAATTCATATAGCTTGCATAGTGTACATGACATAAAATTATTGCCCTGATCAGTGAGGATTTCTTTTGGAATCCTCACTCGGGAGATCATTTTGAAGAGTGGGTTGTCGGGGATCCGGATCACGGCCCACTCCTCCATTACCAGGCACTGCTCTCGGACATGACCCGGCTCTACGCAACTCCAGTAGACCGGCCCAAACCTCCCGTCCACACTTGTGGCAGTGGACTCCTTCACCTGGGATGAAGAGAGGGAAGAGGCGGGGTTTGTTGGAGCGGAGAACCCCCATGACCAGGAGCCGGTCTTGAGGGAATGTTTACCCATTGCCAAGGAAACAGAACAGGACGGAAAGAAGGGGGGACAGGGGAGGAGACACTAGTGGGAGAAATGGTGTGCCGGCCCCCGGATACTCTGCCAGATGGTATTCCACCAGCTGGACTGCTTCGTCCAGCAATGCTGGTCGGTGGCACTGGACCCACTAAGCCATCCCCTTCGGCAACCAGGATACAAACTGCTCCAGCACCACCAGGTTGATAATGTCATCGGTGTTGCTGTCCTCCTTAGTCAGCACCCACCGCTGGCAGGCATCACGGAGCTGCTGGGCAAAGGCAAACGGGCAGCTGACCTCGCTCAGCATCAAGGAGCAGAAGAGCTGCCGTGTTCTTCTGGGCTGCAGCCGACCTGTTGCAAGATGGACTTCTTCAGCACAGAATAGTCCAGGAGATTGGCAACTGGAAGATGTTGTGCCGCAATCTGGGCTTCCCTGGTCAGCAGCGGCAGAAGGTGCACTGCCCACTGTTCCGGCGGCCACTTCAGAGCTTCGGCAGTGTGCTTGAATAGCTCAAGGTATGCCTCCAGATCATCTTGAGGCCCCATCTTCATGAGAAACATGTGGGGATGCGCTGCTGCCGGGGACTGAGCTCCACAGCACCTGCTGGTCCTTCTCCTGGGCCTGAAGGAGCACCTCAAAACGCTGTTGCTGCTCTTCTCCGAAGATCCAGGAGGGCCTGGTGTTGTCCCTGGTGGATGCTGACGATGGACCGGAAAACTTCCTCCAGCAACAATGACTCCATGAGAGCGTATACTTTTTCCTCGATTCCCGGGTTTTGGCACCAGTGTAACAAGCTTCACAGAATGAGGAAGCGGGAGAAAGCGATTCCAACACAGGAAAGTATTTTTATTCTAACAAAAAAACATGTTCGCTCAATATCGACAGCAAAGGAACTCACTCTCAAAGGAATTAAAGTTTTATAAGGAACAGCCAACACACGAGCATCTTGTCAGCTAGGCTCTCTCTCGCACTGTATGGACTGGCACCTTATATCTCCCCCTCTCTCAATGCGAACATAAAAACAGCAATTACCAGCAATTCATCTCAGGTGAAAACCCGTACCACTTCCTCTCTCCCCAGACAAACCCTCGATCATGCCCTCACCTCCACAGCATTCTTCCCCACAAAGCAGATTTGTAGTATTTTATGGGCAAGTGTGTGCATTGTCTGGACATGGTCAGAGTGTGTTCTGTATGTGCAAGGCATGCAAATGTTTGTTTACCTGTCAGCAACACACACTTCTTTGTGACATCAAAATAAAAATAAAAATTATTTGCATATTGCCTTTTTTAGGCCTAAAATACAAAACAAACCATTCAAATAACCACAATGCTACAATGCTAGGGTTACTTACAGCATACAAACAGCTACCTCATTTTAAAGAAAACACATTGTTGTACCAATTTCAAAACCAACACCACAATATTTTACCAAATTGTATACTGTTGTTTTTATGCCAAACTTGCTCAGTGAACCTATGAGTGACTCAAACATTCAACATGAGGAATTTTTTAGAATAGTCTGTATCAACCACTCCTGTATTAAACACTGACTTAAAGGAATATTCCGGGTTCGATAAAAGTTCAGCTCAAATGACGGGATTTGTGGCATTATGTTGATTTCCACAAAATATAATTGAAAGAAAGACATTTTGTTTTTTGCCGGTTTTAAAGGCAGAAATGTGAATTTATAATTTAATAAAAGAACTTACATTAATTCTTCTATTAAAACTTGCATTATTTGAGCTGTAAAGTTGCAACAAAATGAACTGTATAGTCACATTGCTGAGAATGAGAGCTTTCATTTGATATATGACTTGTCCATTTAGGTGGTAATTTAGGTGCTATGTGAAAGACTTTTATTTTCATATAAATATTTCTACCCCATACCTCTAGGGGCGCTAATTTGCGCAGAGGATCTTTTGAGGCCTTATTTTGTTATTTTTTGTGACAAATGCAGAAGTAATGGCTCTGAAATCTCTGAAAAGTTCAGATTCTAAGCTTTAAAATTATGCCTCATATGCCTGACTTATGTATATGGGGACTTTAAAATTTTAAGTGTAATTGATTTTTTTTTCGTGATATAGAACCCGCGTTTTTAGGGTTTACAGCGTGACATCTTCAGTGCAACGATTTATCACACTAAAATCATGTTAACATGCATATTGTTTATGCCTTGTGGCTATACTTTTGAAACAGTGAATATTTGAATATTTGACTGGCCCCATTCACTGTCATTGTTAGTGCCTCACTAACCCAGATTTAATTTAATTCATTTTTTTATAGAAAAGGAGGGACGAGATTAAATACATTTTTGTGGTTATCAACATTATGTCACAAATGTCGATTGAGCTTAATTTGTATTGAACCCGGGACATTCCTTGAAATGAAAAATGCTAAATTCTTGCTAATTTCCTCCTTAATTCACCTCATATTTGGTGTCTTTTTGTTTATTTTGTTGTCAAATAATATTCATCCACCTTAATTCATATCACTATTTTTGCTCAACCAGTATTTCCATGCAAATGTATCTCTGCTGTTGAATATAGAGTAACCACAGGACTGAGCTCATATGTATTATCTTTGGAAAACACAACATGTAACTTTACTAAACTTAATGGGCTAGTACATACTTTTATGTACTGTAGTATGAGAGTGTGAATATTGGGACATTCTACCACATTACTGAATTGCGTATTGATATCACAAATCCCCTTTTGTTTACATTAGCATGTAAGAGTTAGCATCTAGCTAAATTCACTGCTGTACAATCACTTAACTTTTAGGCTCATAAAAATAGAATCAGCTATATGATGAAGGTAGATTTTAACTGAAGGATGTGTAGACTAAGTACAAGGATGTTTTTCATATTATCTCGACTGCATAGCTTTTGAGTTGCTGATAGAACTGAAATGTGCTATGGGTATGCACTGACATCTGTCAAGACAAATTAGCTGCTACCTATTACTGGCAACCTGAGCTGACAAACTGACAAACCAAGAACCACTTTCTCCTACTTTGAGTGATTGACATGATAACAGTGATAACAGACTACCTCAGCAAAATCCACCACTTTTACCTGATTTCAAAATGTCTGACAATGCAAACTCAAAGATCTCAATGACAGGCCAACAACAGGTGCTGGCTTCTCATTTTACAAATGTTTCAAACTCAGTGTATGTTCAACCAGTCAGTGGTACTGTATGTTAATTAAACTTGGAATGGTGACCAATACTCCTTCCTCAGTTAGGTGAATATCACAAAACCTGTTAAGAACATGTTCATGGACATATTTGATCCTAAACAAAAGAAATAATAATGTATATTTTATTTAAAGAAAATTAAGCCTATTTTTATAACCATAAAGATTTGTTGCATTGTGACATTACTTTCATGATAATTAAAAACACCCCTCCTCACATTTTCATGACTGCAATGCTAAAAGAGTAATGATAACATTTACATTTATGCATTTGGCAGACACTTTTATCCAAAGTGACTTACAGTGCCCTGATTACAGGGACAATCCCTCTGGAGCAACCTGGAGTTAAGTGCCTTGCTCAAGGACACAGTGGTGGTGGCTGTGGGAATTGAACCAACAACCTTTTGCTTACCAGTTCAATGCTTTAATCCACTACTACACCAAATTGTAAAGTATTTGAATATTATGGTAGTACTGCCTTAAATGTGTGCTAATTTACTAAAAAAACACAGTTGCAGAAATAACAAATTAGATCAATGCAAATCTAATAAAAAAATCAGCATTAAGATTTCTGGAAATGAATAAAGAAAAAAAAAAAGACATGAAAATAAAATAAAAAAATCTGAAAATCTCACAATGAAAAAAAGGCTTCATTTAATAAACAAAAATTATTTCTCATAATTTATTACAATAATATAAATCTAATGAAAATCACCATTAAGAATACTGGAAATAAATACATTAATTAATTAATGAATGAATTAATTAAAGATCATGAAAATGTCACAGCATTTTGAGGTGCTCCTTCAGGCCCAGGAGGAGGACCAGCGGGTGCTGCGGAGCTCAGTCCCTAGCAGCAGTGCATCCCCACGTGTTGCTCATGAAGATGGGGCCTCAAGAAAATGTCACAGCAAAAAAAAAAAAAAAAACATACAAATGGAAATAAAAATTATAAAATCTAATAAAAACACCATTAAGAATGCAGCAGGGGGGAAAGAAGACCATGTTAACATATCAAAATGAAATTAATTAATTAATTAATAAAAGTACTCATAACAAAAAAATGCACAAAAAATAATTTATATACTTAATAGCTTATTCAATTATTATTCAAAGTGAGACCTGGACATGTTTCTGAGATTCATCCAATTATGAATATCTCCATGCTGTATCATAATGCATTATGCATATTTCCAGCCAGCCATATTTATATCTTTAAAATAGGAATATTTTTTAAAATATACTAAAAAATATCTTTAGAATAAAGTATGAATATTATATAAAAAATGTTTAACATTAAATATTTAATATAATTAAATATTTACATTTTAAATATAAATATTTCATTATTAAATATTTGATAGTGTGTTTATTTTATATGCATATATGTTTATGTATATGTATGTATGTGTATATATTTATATAGACTGAATTGCACTTGCAAGTTAAAACAGGCATTCGTGAAGAAAACAGGTTGGATTTGTTTTATTATTATTATTATTATTATTATTATTATTTGTTATATGCAACATACAAAACTCTGAGTGATATAATTGTACAAATCAGATTTTTTTGTCGGACACAGTCAACCATGAAAAACCACATGGTCGTGATGTGACGTCTGTTAGTGAGGTGAAATGTGTTTGAGTATGTGTGAACATGTGGCGAAGAGGGAAACGTGGGCCACACACACTGCTTGTCTAGTGCACACTACAGCTATCAGGAGCCCTGGCTATTCTTGGTTATACTTGATACAGTGAGTAGGATGAGGTCGCCAGGCAGAGTTCTGGAGATTCACATCAGTCCTTACCATTCGCACATGTCAAACATACCTTACATTTGTCTATAACTATTTTTTCATCATTACATTCCTGAAATGTTTGTTTCTGTGAATTAAGGTAATGCATTTCAATTATAGCTCTTTAATTGTAATGCAAAAATGACATCCCTAACACTATCATGATACAAATTTCATTCAAATGAAACAATATATAAGTGTATGTGACATGCTTTAAATGGAGCAGCTTTTCCACATGAAGGTTTTCATTATGTCAAAATTATAGTGCTGATTACATACCTACATTTCATTTATATGAATAAACTGTTGCATGATTTTGAAAAATAATGAATCATATTATGAGCTCATGTAAATGCATTATTGCCACATAAAAAAATTTGTTTCTGTGATTTGTGATGATTATTATGGAATAATCAGCAGACTTCACATCAATAATCACAGCTAAGAAACAAGTTATTTGGCAAAAGATGGCTGGAAAAATGAAGCAACGAATGGCAAAACAGTTTCCTGAATGTGTTACTGATTATTTTCATTACTCCAGCAGATTTCAGGATCTTTCGAATAGTTTTTCTCTGCTTATTATATCGGGATAGAAAAAAATAGTTTAACATCAAAAACATTACACGTCACTTTTGAAGCTTTAAAGCAAACAAAATGGACATAGCACACAGAATCGACACAGATAATATTTTAACTAAACCCAAACCATTTATTTACATGTTAGACTTCTCTTTTAAGTTTTAAGTATTTCAAGTTAATGTCATGGTAGTATTCTTCAAAATACCCTAAGGTTAATTATCACCTTTTGGCTTTTCTAGGAAAAACATTAAACATCTAACACTTGGGGGGGTTCAGGAAGAAACAGAACTGAGAGGTTGCAAGCTGGGGATGAGAACAAAGACATTTTCTTCTCTTGTTCTAAATGCATGCACATGTATTTAATATATTTGATTACATTAGCATTTTCTCCTACACTTGTTGTTGTGGGCCAGAGCCCACCAGCCAGATCTTTACCCCCGGCGATTGAAACGTGCAAAGCAGAGTTTGGAACATTGCTGCTTCTACGTGTTTAGAAGGCCATATAAAGCTTGCTGTTGATCAAACACACACACATACACACACACACACACACACACACACACACACACACACACACACACACACACACACACACACACACACACAGGTTCGGTTCCAAAACCTTGTGAGCTGCCTAAAGAGGCAGCATTTTAAGGCAACTGAAATATTACCTTTACTCATAATAAAAAAAAAAAAAAAAAAGAGTTCAATCTAAATAAAAATTGACTTTTTCCACTTGATATTTATTTCTTTTTAAATGTATGAAATTATGGCATTGTTAGCTTAGCAACATGCTAACACCACACTCTAATGAAACCAATTGTGAGTCAAATTTTCTTGTTTGCTTCGAGTGAGGAGCACTTTTTCATGGTAGACAAAGTTGTTGTCTATGTAGAGCGTACCAAATTAGTCACCTGTAAAGTTTCATGATGCAATGCATGTGAGCTGAATGTGCGTTTATAGGCTAATTATTTCCCATACATTATGCTAATCCTCATATTCACACTTATTTTTGCTAATCCGCTTCTATGACGACCACTGTGCTTGTCAAAAGTTATTTAATTTTAATTTAAATAACTTAATTTTATTGCCGTAAAAAACGGAGCTCATTGCTGCATAGCGCATGTTTACATCGACCAACGATAAAAAAATAGAGCAGATAGAATGCAAGCATGACCTGTTTAAGCACCCCCTTAAATGTAGGGTTGACAACTGTCCTGTATTAGCCAGAACGTCACATATTTTTGCCAAAATAAAGACATCCCGTACATCCCATATTTTAGCAACAAGACACTCAAGGGTGACCCACAAAACGCTTGATAGGGAGCCTGTCAGATGGCGAAATGTCCCATTTTGGGGACACTGTGTCCCGTATTGAAGTGCTGAAAATGCTCAAGCATCCTGTATATGCATGACACTATTTAGAAGGTAGCTGCCTATGTAGGCAGTGCACCACAAGGCATCACACTATCTTTTGGAATAGGGCCACACACTTCAGCATAACTAGCTTAACAAGTCCATAACTAGCTTTAGAGCCTCAAAGAAAAGACCTTGGCTCTCTAACTTTCCTATCGCCACAGAAAATTAATCCTTTCCGAGCATCTATTTAAATGCTTTCATTTGTCACTAAACTTCCCGAACTGAATTCAGCCTAATTGCAACTGACATAAACATGCTGTTTTTAAAATTGATATGTGGTTTAGTGCATTAAATTATGCAAAATCACACGTAAGCCTGAACTTAAGATGAGTTGTTCAATAGGATTTTCAAACCCAGACGGATCTTAAGAGGAAATGGCCTAAGTGATGTTTAATATGCTTGAAAAACACATTATCTGGGCAAATGCAGTTTGAGCCCATTTGCTATCCATAGAGAAATCTTCACAAAACACTAACGATTCACACAGTCGCATATATTCATGCTGTTAAAGTCTTTAACGTCCTGTCAAAGTCGGAAATGATAGGGAAATTTTCCAGCCACTCTGCGAAATTGCTCATGCGCTCTTCAATGGTCCCAATATAATGTTTGTTTTGAGTGTGTAATGCAGTTTAAAGTTGTATTTTGTCTAGGACAGTACAAGTTTTCATTGGATGTAAAAAGCTAAAACAGTGTAAAGGACAGGAATCAAAAGAAAGAAATAAAGGAATCTGACATAGTCCAGAGAATATAAAGAGCATGCTTTCCCAAACATGATCCCTGGTGTCTTTGAGGGTAAAATGTGTTTGAAACACATAGAAGTTCAAGAGAGCCAGGCTTGCAAGGGAAATACATTTCAATACATGTCTTCTTTGGCCAAGAAAACATCTCAAACTAGCGTTGACAGATAGCTACAATTTAGCAATGCAAACTTTACTTGTTGCACAGCTAACGTGATGACTTGAATACGTAAACAAATCGGAGTGTCTTGTTGACGTCCGCAGCATATGCGCTGCATAGATGTGCTGAAATGAAATTTCTGCAGTCTCGCGGAGGGGGTTACTCAACGTAAACTTGCTGTTAACATCATTTGTCGACATAAACTAGAAAGTAAAACTCAACCATTTGTCTTTAGGAGAGTGAGAGTAAATTCATGTGTGATGTAGCCTTCAGATTTTAACATAGAAAGGACAATATACAGCTGCCGGGAGTCTTGGGAATGTCGAGATGAATATATCACAAGTATCCCAGAATGGCTCAGTGCTTGAAGACTGTTTGATCTTTCAATGAACAAGCAGGGGTGAAAAAAATGACCCCAAAGCCCCACGTCATTAAATCTTTGCTGGTTTATTTGTGTAAGCACTCGAGTTCTAGAAGAGCTGGGGTTGTAGGGGTGGTCTACATCCCATTTGTTCCTGCTCAGCATTACCGGTGCTGGAATCCATTTCTAGTCTAGAGTGGTGGACAAGAGGGGGGTTGGAGACCCAGAGGGGCCCAGTGAAGGCTTTGGAGGCAACGGCTTGGGACCCCTCTGGGTTACTGAGAGGGAACATTTGGATGCAGCTGTTTTTTAGTGGTCTAAATGGAGACGTTGTGCTGCCACCCGTGTCCCGAGATTCTCTGGTGTCTCTCACTTTGCTGGAGGGCAGTGTTCCAATAACTTAAAGAGCACCTATTATGGTTTTTCAAATATTACCTTTCATGTAGTGTGTTATATAGCTGTTTGTGAATGTAAAAAAGTCTGCAAAGTTTCAAAAATCAAAGTGTACGACAAATGGGGTTATTGACTCCCAAAATAAAGAACAGATTCTGAACACCTGAAACGAGTCGTTAGTAATTCCAGACATACTTCCAGTACTAACCTATGTAATTTGGTAACAAAAAACCCGCCTCTGGTCTTCAATGGCTGCTTGTGAACAGCTTTGGCCTGCCCTCAAACACTACACTAAGTGGTAGACCAATCACAATAGACTGGGACATCTGACCAATCAGAGCAGAGTAGGCTCTCTGAAAGGAGGAGTTTAGAATGAATCCTTTAGAACGGATCATTGAAAGAGTCGTTTTTGACACTGGGAAAAAAAGGTCATGCTGCAATTTAAATTATGAGCAAATGAAAGTGTGAGACCTTTAAAACAAAATTAGGCACGTTTAAAAACCATAATAGATGCTCTTTAAGTGATATCCCTGCAAGCTGCCTAAGCCCTACACATAGGAATTCATCTTACACTTTAGCTCAAGTCAATCTTAAGTGTCAAATCCGGTCTTAATTTAAGACCCAAGATCCCTTTGCTAATGATTCAGCTATGCTTACAACTCAATTATCTTCCTGATGATTTTTCAACACCTAAATCTCCTCTGAGAAAAGCTGAGGGAATACAATGTAGGGCCACTTCCATTCATATTGGTCAGTGCATGCATTATATATATATATATATATATATATATATATATATATATATATATATATATATAAAACTGCATTCTGTGGCCGATAATAGTGCAACATTACTTACACAAGCAAATACAAAAGTAGGCATGGGTGGGAGCGTATTTGTTGGTGTATGCATGCAAACAGTGGGTGTATTTTACTGTATATAAATGAGAAATAGGTCATTGTGCTAAGATGTCTAAGAGCCACATCTATTCTCGTTACAAAGTCTAAACTCAGTTCCTGCATTTGCAGTTTGGAGATTCCACCAGCAGATGGTTATAAAGTTAACGTCCATACTTTGAAAATACTGTACAGTGGAACATCAAATTATGTCCTTGAAAATCACTGTTAATACTAGCCATGATTTATGTGTCAGTAGATCAATTTGATTGATTATACTTACTGTACATTACTATACTACTTACATTATTATACTTACATTACTATAATTTAATGGAGCTACATCCAATTAGTCCTATAATGTGTGTGTCGCTCTCATAGAAATATGCATGACATTCAACAAGGATGCAGCTAATTCACAAAAGAACATAAATCCATATTTCTATTCTTCTAATTCATTGCATACAGCCAAATGGGCTACCAACTTCTTATGAATGTTATCAGTGCTTGATGGGTAATGGAATGTATAAAAGGATGCAGATGGTGGGTGCAATAACCGGAGAAGAACCTCAAACTAAATTGCACTTGACCCAGCCCGTAAGCACTGTGTGTGCGCAATTTCACCAACCCACTTACGCCTAGACTTGCGCATGCTTGCAAATGAAAATATTAAAATATAATAACCATGCTCACTGACTTTGCACATATGACATAAGTCATAGTGCCGCACTTAAAACATAGCACTTTTCAAATAGAGCCCTTGATGTTCCCTAGCAGCATAGCTTCTTGTTAGTTTGCATTGTCGACGTCATTGACTTCGCTAAGGCTTCTATATCATTCATCCCATATGTATATTTTATTGTATATTTTTCATTCTGTCAAGACTTTTGACCCCGTTTACATGCACTCAGAAAAACGGTTTATTCCTGGGTTTTTATAGAGAGTGGCCTTCTGAAACGTGATGTCAACGTGAATGCCATTTTCCTTTCATCGTTTAAGGGAAAACAGTTTAACACACCAAGGTTTCTGCCGGAGAACACGGCTTATGTAGCCATGTAAACGCATTAGGATACTTTTGGGGTTTTTGAATAGTGAGTTTTTGTGTATGTGCTCCAGTGCGTCAGGGATGAAAGAGGGAAACCCCACTATTGCATTTTTCCAACAAGTAGCGGTGTGGCGTGGCAAAACGAGATTTGAACCATGGTCCCCGACATTCTAAAAGAAACCTTTGCCAATGGACTATGCAGGTCTGCCTGCTGCAGCAAAATATGACTTTAAAAAAAATGGTGGAAATAAAGCCAAGCAATGGAGAGCAAAAAATTGCGAAGTCTTCCTCAGACACCATGTTCATTATTTACACCAGCATCATGGGGAAATTATGTTGCTGTGGGGGAAGCTGCTTCCTGACAGAGTATAAGGGGGTAGACAAAGTACATGTTAACGTGGACACTGCTTTCGTGTTTTAAGCAGCTGTCTTGCATTAAATGTTTGGTGTCCCTGTAAATAAATTATAATTTGACATCCATTCAATCACTACAGAAGTTATAACTCAACCCCCTGTGTAACAGCTAACGACTACTCTATATTGTTAAACCAACAAAGTTTGAACAACAGATATGCAACATAGCAACATAGAAATAACTGGTCAAGGAAGGAAAGCACTGCCAAGGGCAAAGTGGTGGAACTGTGAGTCCTTAAGAATTCAGAGAGCCTTGAAATCGTTTCAGACAGCTCTGACCTCAGCAAATATGATGTAGGGGCGAAAGGGAACAGGGATAGAGAGACTTCCAAAGTCTGCTTTCAGAAATGCATTGTTGAGTTGTATAGATTATCGACTCCTCTTAGCTGGTCATTCCTGTCAGAAAGAATCAGCAAATAATTTTTAAACAGCTGAAATATTGCTTGCACATAAGGAATAAGTTACAAATGATTCTACATCCCAAGCTTACTGGATAATGTTATCAGTGACATTTTGAATTAGGAAGGCGTACATTCTTTAGTTAACAAATTATGAATATCTGGGCCGGTGTCTGTTATTAATTACATTTGCATCAGTATCTCTGTGCACACTTTTTCGAAATCTCAAACTAGATATCTTCTAATGTTCTGGAATGTTCTGCCCTGCTAAATGAATATCTATTTCAGTTGAAAATTATAGCCGCTGTGTTTATGGTAAAGAAGAAAAAAAAAAAAAACAGCAAAAAAAAAAAAAAAAATTTATACATTAATTTCCATGCCAAGGGTTAAGACTATAAATAACTTAGAATTGTATTGAAGATATAGTTCACACCTTGAACCGGTATTGACACTTATTGTTTGTTTTAAAGGGGACATGTAATGAAAAACAGAATTTTTCTTTTTGAAATAAAAGAGTTTCATGTACTTTATTACGGAGAGCTACTGTAATGTTCATACTCAAAGCACCCTTCCTTGTCCATGTACTGAAATTAGGCTGCAAAAAGAGCTAATTTAGAAATCTTTTAACCAGTGTGACATTACAACAATGAGCACATTAATGTATGACTGCCAACAATTATATATCAACCCCATCTCATGACAAGTCATACTGTAATAATAGTAAAATATGACAAAATTCTACGAAATCGTACGAATACGCTCGTATAACAAAAAAAAAAAAAAAAAAAAAAAAAAACTTTTACTCCCATAAAGAAAATAATTAACAAACGAAATATATTATTCCGATTTTTCCTAAGTTTAACCACTAACCTGAACCACAAACCTAAATCTAACCATGATTTTAATAGGAAAATAACTTTTACATACCACGGACCAAAGAAAAAATCTGGGTTTGGAATAAGACGAGGGAAGTATATTGCAGGTTATTGACATTCAGTACATCAGTCATTTGTTATGCATAAATAAATATGTAATTAGTAGCAAAATTTGTTCACAGATGTTTCCTTAAAATAAAGTGTTGAATAGGAGGCTAGCTAAAATCTAAAAAATTATGAAATCACTGACGAAAATGTTCTTTGACAAAGGTTTTGTGTGTGTGTGTGTGTGTGTGTGTGTGTGTGTGTGTATACGCTAACATACATGAGATGACAAAGATGTTCCATGGCGATAATCAAACAGTGTTAATTAAAACATACTTTTGATGAAAATATACTACTACAACACTGTCTTTTTCTTGATGTTTCCTTTAAAATGTATTACGTTAAATCAGTATCACACGTATGGCCCTGCATCAGCATGGCTGTGATTTGGCCACAGAGAGAGCGATTGAGCATGTGTGATTTCCAGCGTCTGTCGCGACTCCCATACAGTAGTGAAGTGTTAGTCAGCTTGCTAAAGATAATGGGAATTCTCGTCAAATACATCTTATTTTCTCTGTGCCATCCAAGTGGGGGTTCCCCCTGAGTATTTCGCAAGAGTCATTCACTATAGAAACCGTTCTCTCCTCCACCATGTTGATTACATCTCCTCACAATGCGGAAACTCTGGCATCAAGTTAGCGCCTTGAGTATGTTTTTGATTACTCCATCTGTTGTGTCTCTCAGCTGTAATGAGCCTTTATGCTGAAGCTGTTAGTTTAAATGTATTTACCAGCAGTAATGTTGTAGTAGTAATCCGAGCGATCATGGAGTGAGTAACAATGGCGGTGATTTCAAAGAAACCAATCGTTGACTGACGTGCGCTGACTCAATGCATGTCAAACTTTACTGCCTCATAACACTTGTCAATTGTCTTTGTCGCCACCAGCCAACCAATATCCTAAACTGTCAAAACGTGAGGAATTCACAACAGAGTAACTTCTAAAACATAGTTAATACTTCAATATATTCATTGAATATTAGTATTTTAGGAGCTCAGGTTTTCAGGACAGTTTTCTCATGTTGTTTAAATTTTTGCCATTTTGCACAATATCGTCAACAAAAATATGTTGTTCTTGTCGACAAAATTAAATGACATTTTAGTCAATAAAATGTATTAAAAATGTATTGTCTAAATTTAAAGGACATTTTCTGTAAAATACAAAAATGTACTTTCCAGAAATTAAAACTTATATTTGAAATATTTGGAGTCCAATATTTGATTTGGGCGCAGCCATTGGGAGTTGATCAATGATTCAATTTGAGAGTGATACACAAAGTGATCTTTTGGCTTCAAAAGTCTTGGAATATAGTGCACGAGTCGTGTCAGCTACTTTTACTGTGATTTTATGGTGTTTTTGTCCTTTATGGAGCTTGACAGCCCAAAGTCACAATTCACTTTCATTATGTGGCAAAAGGCTGTGTAAAAGATTTTTCATCCTTTTGTTAGATAGATATATGGGTTTGGAGTGACATGAGCGTGAGTAAATAATGACAATTTTCATTTTTGGGTGAACTATGCCTTTAATACTTGATTTCTTCTTTTTTTTTTTTTTTTTTTTACAATTATTATTTTTTTTTATTATTTATGATTATTATTTTACAAAAATAAAAAGAAATGCCTGTATAACTCTAACAAAAGAAGGTGAAAATGGTCATAAAAAATAAATAATTTTGTTTCCACCCCTAAGAAAACTTTGACTAACATTATAAGTGGTCCTCAGAGAAAAAAATAAACACTGAAAAAGTCTAATAGTAATAGTAATACGAGTTAAAGCTCAATTTGTTTTTTTAGGTGCTGTGTCATTGTGCTTGTTTAGCAAGTCGTATGCCACAGTCCACCAGCTCCCCCTCTCTCTCTTTGTCTGTCTTTCTACCTCACTTTTCCTTTTCTCTTTCTCTGTACTCCATTGCTTGTTCTTGCTCTACATTCACATGTGGAGCTGATTAATAAAATTAATACAGTGCAGCGCTGTGTTTTGGAGATTGCTGGGAAGGCCGTGCTCTGTTTATTTCCAGACATCAATCCCCTAGTGGCCACTTTAAACTAAAGTTCTGTGGTAGAACAGCGTTCAATGTGCTAGTGAAATATATCTCAGTGAACATGACTGAAGCCCTGAGCTTGTCTCAGGCACTGCAGGGCCAGATGCAGTTAAAGCAAGTGACTTTTGAGTGTCAACAACATTTGTTGGTTATTTCTTAGTTAGCAGATGCTTTTATATCCAAAGGGACTTACAGTGCACTGGCTACATGGACAGTCTGCCTGGAGCGAGCTGGGGTTAAGTGCTTTGATCAAGGGAACAATGGTACAGACACAAAACAGAGACTATTCCAGTGTTATTGACCGGTTAAACTTGGGTTCTATGTCTGCTTTAATAGAAAACACATATTATTATTTTATGTTGAGGTAAGGTATCTATAGTTTTGCTTTACAGATTTTTAAGAATTTATACTATAATAATTATTCAGTTATTTATTTGCATGACTGCAATATATTAAGGTGTCTCATCTGGCAAAAATGGAGATCCATAATGACTAAAGGGATCAATCCTAAAAAGAAATGTCCTGCGTCATATTTCAATCTCAATCCAATTGAGCATCTGTGGAAATGTCTGGGGTCATATTTCACCCCAAAATAAACAAATAAATAAATAAATACATACAGTACATACATTTTGCATAAAAGGACATTACAAAAAAAAAAAAAAAAAAAAAAAAATGTGTTTTGTTTTATTTTTGTGACAATTTAGCACCCATAATATAAATAGTATATATACTGTATATGTGTGTGCATATATATATATATATTGGCATGTGTATTTTGTTGATTCATGTTTTCATGTCTTTTATTTTTAAAGTTATTTCCTGTTTCATGTCATGTGTCCCTAGTCATGTGATTTCATGTTTTCCCTCCATGTTCATGTGTCTTGTTTTCATTGGTTTATTGTCTCGTTATCTTGTTTAGAGTTCTGTTTGTTCATTGGTTTATGTTCTCCCATGTTCAATATTTAAGTCCTCATGTTTTCCATTGTTGGTTGTCAGGTATTGTGTGTGTTAATGTAACATTGTTTAGCCAAGTCAAGTTCATGTTTATTAAGTCAGGTTTATGTCAAGTCAAGTTTTAGTCAAGTCTATTCAAGTTCATGTTAATGTTTCACATTTATAGTAATACGTTTTGTAAATAAAATTGCACTTGGGTTCTTCATCTTTATGTCATCGTCTTCGTCTTCATCATTGCCAGAAGCCACTCGTTACAGAAATACCTGACTGAACTATGAACCCAGCAATCCAGCTCCTCCACCTACGTCAGGGGAATCATCCCCTGGAGGATTATGTTGAGGACTTCTGCGCTCTGGCCTGCCGGGTGGACTTTAATGCGGTTGCCCTCAAAGGCATTTTCCGATTTGGACTGAATGAGCCCATCTCTTTTCTGATGCCAGGCGGTCAGAGTACCCACAGCCTGGCTCAATATATCGACCTCGCCCTGCAGATTATTGGTTCCACGTTCACTGTGGGGGAGGCGGATACCGAGCCAGAGGTCCACAACACGGCCGCCGAGCCAGAGTTCCATGACACAGCCACGCCTGAGCCTGCTCCATGCCATGTCACAGCCACGCCTGAGCCTGCTCCATGCCCCATCACAGCCATGCCTGAGTCTGTTCCACGCCATGTCATGGCCACATCTGAGCAGTTGGACCTGGAGATGGTTCCCGCCCTTGTACCCACCCTTAGTTCTCCTGAGCAGGCAAGGGGAACTATCAACCCTCTGACCCCGCCTGGACCCTCCGAGCCCTGGACTCCGCCTTGGCTTGTCGGTCCCTCGACATTGCCTCAGCTCTGCATTCCCTCGGCTCCACTGTGGTCCTTCAGCCTGTCGGCTATGCCAGGGTCCCTCATCCCTCTGGCTCCTCCTTGGTCTGTCAGTCACCTGGCTCTGCCTTGGCTCTCCGATCCTCTGGCTGTGCCTCATCCTTCTGATCCGTCAGCTCCACCGGGGACCTTTTTCCCTACGGCTCCACCTTGGTCCTCAGTCCCACCAGCTCCACCTCAGTCTTCCGATCCCCCAGCTCTGCCTTGCTCCTCTGAGCCTCCAGCGCCGCCTTGGTCCTCCCTGCCTCCGGCTCCACCCTGGCCCTTCGAGTCTTCGGATACTATCCGGGTATCCAGTTTTCCATGGCTCCATCCCTCGAGCATATCATGGCTCCACCCCCCACAGGCTCCGCCCTGATCCCATGCTCCAAGCCATGCCTCATGTTTTCCCTTCATGTTCATGTGTCTTGTTTTCATTGGTTTATTGTCTTGTTATCTTGTTTGGAGTTCTGTTTGTTCATTGGTTTATGTTCTCCCATGTCCAAGTATTTAAGCCCTCATGTTTTCCATTGTTGGTTGTCAGGTATTGTGTGCGTTAATGTAATGTTAAGCCAAGTCAAGTTCATGTTTATTAAGTCAGGTTTATGTCAAGTCAGGTTTATGTCAAGTTTTAGTCAAGTCTATTCAAGTTCATGTTTATGTTTCACATTTATATTCAGGGTTTTTTGGATTTCACTTTTGTAAATAAAATTGCACTTGGGTTCTTCATATTTGTCTTCATCATTGCCAGCAGCCACTCATTACATATATATACACACCAATGAGCCAAAACCTTATGACCACTCACAAATGAAGCGAATAACGTTGATCATCTCCTAATAAGGCCACATGTCAAGGTCTGGGTAGATTAGATGGTAAGCGAACAATCAGTTTTCGTAGTCAATGTGTTGAATGCAGGAGAAATATGCAGGAGTAAAGACCTGAGTGACTTTGACAAGGGACAAATTGTTATGGCCAGATGACTGGATCAAACCAAGGCTTGTGGGGTGATCCTGGTCAGCAGTGGTGAGTACCTACAGACAGTGGTTCGAGGAGGGACAAACAACAAACTCATGACAGGGTGATGTATATATTTTATTGACATTTACATTGACTTTTATTTAAATCAACTGAATTTAATTCAGTACAACATGCTATGACAAATGTACTTCAGCATTTAAATAATACACAATAAAAAAATTTTTCAAACAATTTTTATCTTAAAACAAGGTTCATTTTTGTTTTTGTGTTTTTTTTGCAAAATACAATTTCTTAATCTTATATTATTTCTTTTATTAAGAAAATGTATTTGTATTATTATGATTTATTTCCTACGAAAGAAAGATAACCCAGATTTTCCCTCCCCCCAATGCTGTGAAGGGGGTGATTGGTCTGTAGGTCTGTTACCCACACAAAACTTTCTTATGAATTTATTAAACATGAAATATATCACATGAGTCATTTGTGGAGTGAAAATGTTAAAGGCTTCCATAGAAATGATCAGTTGTTGTTTTTTTCAAGGGTAAGGAAAACAGACAGGCATTTCAGATGAGCAGGTATGAACTGTAATATTCTGAAAGGGTTAATGTTTGAAACATTGAAAAACATTGAAACACATTGATACACAGATCTGATAAATACACAGCAAATGCTTGTAGAAATGTTTGATTACATTTTAAGCAGATATAAGTCTTGAGTGATTTTGACAAGGGCCAAATTGTTATGGCCAGATGACTGGTTCAAAGCATCTCTGAAACAACAAGGTTTGTGGGGTGCTCCCGGTCAGCCGTGGTGAGTACCTACCGACAGTTTTCCGAGGAAGGACAAACCACAAACCGGCAATAGGGTGTCAGGTGCCCAAGGCTCATCGATGTGTGAGGGCAACGAAGGCTATCCTGTCTTGTCCGAACTGACAGAGGGTCTACTGTGGCATAAGTCACAGAAAATTGTAATGATAGTTATGGGAGAAATGTGTCACAACACAAAGTGCATCGTACCCTGCAGCGTATAGGGCTGCGTAGCAGAGTGACCACGATGACCCCTTTCCACCGTCGAAAGCGCTATCAGGGGCACACGAGCAGAGAACTGGCCCTTGGAGCAGTGGAAGAAGGTCAGTTGGTCCAATGAGTCCCATTTTCTTTTAAATCACGTGGATGGCCGTGTATGTGGGCGCCGTTTACCTGGGGAAGTGATAGCACCAGGATGTACTGAGGGAAGACGACAATGCTCTGGACACTTTACAGGCCCTTACGATCAAATATGGCTGCCCTGTGAATGTGCACAATGATTGACAGGCATAAATCCTCTAACTGGCTAAACAAACGATCCGAACACAGCCTGCAGACATCTTTTTCGCAGCTGTTTAATGAGTCTTGGGCTGTTACAAAGACAGGTGTGATATTTCATGGCACCTATTTCAGTGATATATGGCAGATTTGTGAACCGATAATCTGCCATTTTACTCATGATTTGTATAAAAACCCTTACGAAAATCGAGAGTTCATGGCAAATTTGCCACAAACTTGCCACAAATTCGCCACTGATTATTTTCACATGCAAATAAGCTTTGCGGCAAACTTGCGGCAAATTGTCCATTGTTGCCAAAGGTTTGCCAGAGGTTTACCACTACCAGCGAAGAGCTGCAAACTTCTGGCAAACATTTGCGGTGAAAAGCTCATTTCATGTGAAAATAACGAGGCGCAAATTTGCAGCAAGTTTGCGGCTAGTTTAGATTTTTTGGAATTAAAGGGAATTAAAGTCATTTTTGTTGTAACGCCTCTAGTGTTCATTTTATCAGGAAACTGCTGTGATACGTACACAATCCATGTAAGAATCATTTAGCAAAACCTGTAACATGATTCTATGAAACTTTGTTTAAAGTGTTTTCTTAGTCTTGTCACTGTCACTTTGTGCTTGCTCTTTGAAAGTGTAAGCATAACACTATAAAACTCTTTAGTCAAGCATTTGCATCATTTAAAATCTACGTAAATAAATCTGAATTGAATTTCAAAATGATAGAAGGAAGGTTTAGGCTGTTGTCGCACAAATTCTAACCTCATTATTGTAAGCCTCTACCCCCCTCTAAATATTAGCATCTTAGCAATCAATCACACAACGCTTATTAGCCTAGAGCCCATCCTGCCTTTCTTCTTTTGCAATTGCGTGGAATTTCTGCTGGAAGAGTTTGGCGCAGCATTCATGTCCTGGACAGAATTGTTTGCAGTGAGTTTCCCACACCACAAAATGCTGCAAGATGTTGGGAATGTCATCACCTTTTCAAGTAAGTCTCTCCCACAACCTACTTTTTCAAGCAGCCTCCCATGTGTAACTAATTAGCTGCAAAAGTTCCTCTAATTTAATTTTACTCATTTTTGTCCAAAGCTTCTTTTTTCACTGTGCACTTATCATGTTCTGTGTAGATCTTCAGTTTTAGTCAAAAGTATTGCCAATTGCATACTGTACATCAGTGGTCTACTGTACTGGGGTCTTGCTTCAGAACCCAGATTGTATATCAAGTGTTTATCGTGTTAATTGTTTATCGTACAATAGTAAACAACAATATCCTTAAAATCAAACAATGATATTTAATAATATTAATAAAATATTTAAAGGTGCACTCAGGAACTTTTGTCTTTATGTCATCTTGGGCTTACACTGACACCTAGCGGCTTGGATGCAGCATCATTTAAAATCAATAGTTTTCAGTTTCAGATGCCATTGTAGAAATTCAGTATTCACAGTCAGCCATGATTACTTTAATCAGTGAGTGAAAGTGTCCAATAACATGACGGTTACTGAGATTACTGAGAGTAGTATTCGGCTGGTCATGTGATTTTAAAAAGGCAGCCCCCATGTGTGGATCCTCTCCATGTAGAATAAAACAGCTTTTATAAGGTTTCTGATATGACTGGAGTCTTCATTTTAATGTGAGTAGTTATGACTTTACTGAGGAAAAAATACTGAGTGCAGCTTTAAGTAATAAAAAAAAAAAAAAAAAAAATGAAATCACTATAATAATATTAATCTTGGAAGTCATTACAATAATATTAATTTTGGAAGCCAAACATTACACAAAACACATTGTGCTCAGCACAAACTATGTTTATCCTTGTTGCAATTGAACCTCTATTTACTGAAATGTAGTCTGGGTGGTATTTATTTATTTTTTTTTACTTCCTATTGTTTTACTTCATGGTTTCTGAGGGTGAGGGCATGTCACCTACGTAGCCTGTCTATGCTGACATACATGTCTGATTTGGCTAGCTTCTACCGGATGACAGATTCATTTGAGCCAAAATACTGTAGAGTTTGAGTGGACACACAATGTTTGATGTCAACAACAAAAGACATGAAAAGTGTTTCTGCTTCTGCTTTTTAAAAGTCGATATGCCTGTTTATTTTGCTATCCTAACTAGGCATTTTATGATTACTTGTATTTTATTATTTGCATTTAGCATAATTTTTTGCCCTGCTGTACACAATCCTAACATGCATTTTGGGGTTGCGTCCCACCAGTTGAAAATCACTTCTATACATACACTTGAGCAACTCTTAAACATCCAATCTGGTCTCATAGAATCACGTTACTATACCTACATTTTCACAAAATGATTTTTACATGGCTCGTTTAACGTATCGCAGAAGTTTCCTGGTGAAATGAACACTAGAGGTGCTATAACAACAATTACTTTTATCCACTTTCACACAAATCATGACTAAAGGTCAGAATATTGGTTCACAAACAATTACTTATCGCCCTGTTCCTCACACAATGACATGTAAACACTTTAACTATAGCGCATGACTTTAAAGGTGATGCATTTTAATGTTTGCATTAAATAACCAACTACATTTAAAAGCTTGTTCAAACAGCATGAAATTGCACAGTAGCTAAACTGATAGAGTGTTGCACTTGCGATGCAGAGGACAGGGATACGAGTCCTGAAGAGCACACGAGTCGACGCGTAAGCTGAAAGTGTTATAGATGCACCACAAAATTACGTGGTTTCTTTAGCAAATTTTTTCCGCATTTGCTTTTTATGACACTTTCGGTTAGGTTTAGATTTAAGGTTTAGGGTAGGGAGGTGGTTTTTTTTATTTAAACTATGTTGATTTCATTTTCTTTTAGCGCCACATAGTGGAGATTTCACCTCGAAACTGCGCAATTCATGTAAGAAACCACATAATATAATTTTTTTAAATGTCACCAAAGTCACAGAATTTTCATGATTTTAAATTTCCCTTATATTTTCTTTCTTTTTTTTTTTTTTAAAGAAAAGCACCGCAGTAGAGGAAACGTTTTTATACATCTAAGCTTTTCCTTATGCATATAGTCCTGGCTCTGGCCTGATCTAAGGGAGTTTTTCTTTGAGAAAAACAGGAAGTGGTGTGTTCTCGAGGGCCTCAGGTAAGACATTTATTTTCATTAATGCTGATCTTGCACTACACCTTATTCCTCTTTACCTGTCAAGAAACCAGATGTTGGATGCCACTGCACAGCATGTTTGAAGAGCTTGCTTTGCATCTGTTCAGCAACACGGCTGACAGGGAGAAAGCACACTGCCAAGTGTCCTGAAACTGCCTGGTAATTGGTAATGCTCCAATACCGTATGCAGTTTTCAATTTGCAACCTCATCTTCTCCAACTCCCCTCTCCAATTGTTCCCACAACAAAAATGGCCCCAGCATAGAAATCCAGGCTGGTTTATTCTGGTTTGCTTCTGGTCGCCAACTGTTCACCAATCAAGAATATTGGTCAACCAGCATGCTCTTTGTGAAGCTGATTGACCAAAGACGTCTTGCTTGTTAATCTATTTACGAAACTTGGTTGGGCAATAATATCCCACAGGATTCATACTAGGATGCAGGGCATTATGATCTTTAGGGGGGTGTAAGACATTTCTGGGGGGGGGGGGGATGGAAGGACAATCTAAAGGGGCATTGCCCTTTAAGGGGTTTTAGCTGGTCTTCCAGCCTGACCACCTGACAATTGCCCGAAACCCCTTTAAAACCATCAATACAGACCAGCCTAACCAGATTGGCTAGTTTAAATGGTTTATTCAGCAAGGACGCAGATGACCAGCAATGTTACAAGGTAGCGACAGGGTAGCCACAGTCTTACAATCCTACTGGAGATTTCAAAACATTGTACTATTTCTAAAGTTGTACAGATGACTAATTGGGACACACATAATAATCAACAACACACATTAATCATAAATGGCCCCTCCAAATTTATGAGGTCTGGCAATTTGATGATTTATTGTGAAATCGACTGAACACGATGAAGCCATTTTTCAAAGCCTGCAGATGTTGTCATTGTTTAAGTCTTTGGCCTTTGGCTAACGTTAAAGTGAAGACTACGAAAGAATTCAGTTTCAGCGTTCAAAGGCTTCAATTGTTTTCCCGTTTTTCTGGATGTTTACCTCCGCATATAGCTGTTTTCACTAGTTTGATGTCAAGCTGGATGCTTTCATGTAGGTGGCTTGGCTTTGCTTGAGCTCTGGCTCCAGTCGAACTCGACATGTGGGTCCCACATTGACCCGCAGCTATTACTTTCTGCACACCATAACTGTCCCGTTAACAATTAGCTCATCCACGTGAAAAGAAAAAAAAAAAAAAAAACATCATAATTATGAAAAGATGTCCAATGATGCTTCTTTAAAGGGATAGTTCACCCAAAAATGATAATTTTTGATGGAATTCACTAAGAATGAATTGTGTTAATTGCATGCACTGTCTGTGCTGGTTTAGCACCAGATTTATTAATGGAAATATGCAGAACAGGCATTGGCGCAAACAAGGCCACAAAATCTGTGCTGAATGCAGTTTGCATGCTGCAATTTAAATCCTGCTGGCAAGTTCTGAACGATTATATTGCGGACGATTCACCAGACCACCACGATCTTGCGCACTCTACTGAGACTCTACAGCACCACTTTCTGTAAACATGCTGAAAATGCACTTGAGTACACCACACATCTGGATACATGCCAGGTTATAACGGTCTTCTCCATTATTTGATCATTATTTGATGAATTACTGCCATGATTGATAGAAAAAAATATACAAAAATTTAATAAAATTCAATTTACTTCCTGCTTTCCTCGGGCGGTAATAGGACAATGTAAATTGCCCCGAACAATTTTTGAGAGTAAATCCCAATCTACAGTATAATGAACCATATTTACAGAGAAAGGATGTTTGTTTGCATGGAAAGTAATTACAATGACTTAATATAAATACTCAAGAAGTAGTGCTATTTCAGTGCTGATCATCCCTGCTTAAACTAGATTGCGGGTGGTTTGTGAATATGACGCAGTTTTTTGCTCTGAAATACTGTATCATGCGCAACAGTGGCGCAACTGTTTAGTGAATTCACCCCTCTATCATTATGTACTCACTCTCATCTTGTCCAAACTAGAGGTCGACCGATATTGGAATTCTTAGATACTGATAACTAAGGTGTTGGAAGAAATCCATGAATAATCGATTAATCGGATAACCGATAAATCAGCCGATAGTTTTAAAAATCGATATACTGAATGTATTCTTAGTGATTCCTGTGATGGGGCAGCCTACATTTAGAGGCTACAAGAGTCTAAAAAGTCCACTAAGGATATATATATATATATATATATATATATATATATATATATATATATATATATATATATATACCTGCATATACACACTGATGAGCCAAAACTTTATGACCACCTGCCTTATATGCTGTTGGTACTCCACGTGCCACCAAACAGTGCCACAGTAGACCTTCTGTCGGTTCGGACCAGACGGGATAGCCTTCGTTGCTCTCGCACATCGTTGAGTCTTGGGTGCCCAACACCCTATACTATATTTGGACCTCTAGTCCAAAACTTATAGCTTTCTTTCTTCCATTGAGCACAAAAGGGTGAATTTTTTTTAAACTTCTTGGCAACTCTTTTCCATTTAATAAAAGTCAAGAAGCACTGTGACTTTCATGCTCCAAAATGACAAAAATCACTGTACATTATCAGAACACTGGTCCATATTACTTGTGCATTAAATTCCAAGTCTTCTGAAGTCATAGAATTGCTTTGTGTCAGAAATAAACTCAAAGTTAAGTTGTTATTTACTCAAAAACTTGACCTCCGCCTTAGCTCACCAATTTTCAAGCTCAGTTACTCAAAGGTTGCAACTGTCAACAGCTCTCTAGAAATTAAGATTATCCACAAATAACTTAAATTGTGGTCTGTTCCTCACACAAATCTATCGTATGGCTTAAGAAGACTTGGAATAGAGCATATAGAGTTGCATGGACAACATTTATGATACTTTGTCATTTGTTTCCCTTGGGTGAACAATTCTGTTAAAATGCAGTAACTACATCAACACTAAAACTGAGAAAAAGCCTTGTTCAGCCAAATGTGGATTATCACATTTTAACATTCCATTTTCTTAGAAAGTTTTGACAAAATGTGCAGTTACTGCCTTTTATCTTTGCATAGCAGCATTTCACTAAAGCCATTGGCATGAGTTCCATGACTGTGGTAAATTCACTTCACTCATAATATTGAGGAAAAAAGGAAACCGGTTTGGAAATGAAAGCAGGCTGAGCACTGGGCTGTGTTTCATGTAGTCAGGGTGTTTGACTGGCGTAGTCTACTAGACATGGCTTGCAATTCAGTAGCCACAAGGACCAGGAATGAAGAATGGGATTGATTACACCATTGCATCAGATAGACTTACCAATAATCTGATGGTCTATCTGCACTCATACATCTTCATCTATCATCCTCCCTCACTGCTGTCAGCACAGGGCTTAGAGATATCCCCTGTGCAGTGTGCATGGGCCCCGAGGGACCGTGTCCAGCCGTGTGGCTGTTTACACAAGGGTCGGACATTCATCAAACCATCAGCCACACCATTCACTCCCCTTTAGACCAATTGTCTCTGGACACCCATCAAAAAGTCATTAATGGTGGAAATCCTTTAGAACAAGTCACTCAATGGGTTTTTCTTCCTTAAAGCACTGATATCAAATGAAAAACAGTACAAAGAGAGTGTATGTAATCCATGTCAGTATATTTCTGTTAATATTTTATTTGTATTTTGTTTTTTAAGCGGGCTTTGACATTTCAGTTGAATTTTAATATCTACATTTAAGATAAAATTTAAGATCACATGATGTTATGATGAATACTACTCGCCTTATCTCTGTAAGCTCCCCATTATCAGATACTTTTGGTTGCAGAATAAATTAAAATAATAAGTAATTAAATCATTCATTAAATTAAATTAACCACTGCCATATCAACCAGCATAATTAAGGGGTTCTAATTCATATACCTGGAGAAAGCAAATTCACGTTTATTTCATCTTAATGACAGTTGTTCGGCTGGCACATGCAGCCCTGGAAGTTGTAAAAACTTGTAAATTACTTTTGGTCCTAAATTTAATAAAGGCCCTAAATGTAATAAATCTTGGTCCTAAATGTAATAAAGACCCTAAATGTAATAACTGGTCCTAAATGTAATAAATACACTAAATGTAATAACTATTGGTCCTAAATGAAGGGTTGGGGGGTAACGGAATACATGTAATGAGATTACGTATTTAAAATACAAAATATAAGTAACTGTATTCCACTACAGTTACAATTTAAATCATTGGTAATTAGAATACAGTTACATTCAAAAAGAATTTTGATTACTGAAGAGATTACTTTGCATTTTATTGTCATTTGTTTCATTTAATATTTAGTCCTTTCAGATGGAAAACATTTATACATTTAAATGATGCGTTCCAAAGTGCATTTGAACAGTGGTGAAACACTTTCTTATGATGTGTTACATTCATACGAGCAGACAGAGAAGTAAGTTTGAAGTAAGTTTGGAGCAGAAGAAATAGAAATAAACCTTGTGTAAATTGTCAGCTTTACGCTAAGCTAAAATGCTATTTCAAGCCATTTTACATGCACGTTACCAGGCGCGATCTTATATTTTTATCAAGAAAATTCACATTGGAGCATAATTTCTTTTTTCTAGTAAGACCTTTGATATTAGGGCAAAAATCATATTCTTGATAAAAATGTTTGTATTGTTTTCCTGTTAAAATATCTAAAAATCCTTAAAACAAGATTAGTTTGATTTATCTTGTTTTAGAAACAGCAATGCATAAGATATTTAGGTTTTTCAGAGAATGTATTTTTACCTTTTATAGTCAAAACAAGTGAAAAAATCTACCAGTGCTGAAGAAGTAATACAAAGTATTTAGAATACGTTACTGACCTTGAGTAATCTAACAGAATACGTTACAAATTACATTTTACAGCATGTATTCTGTAATCTGTAGTGGAATACATTTCAAAAGTAACCCTCCCAACCCTGCCTAAATGTAATAAATGCTTTAAATGTTATAACTTTCTGTTCTACTTATAATAAAGAACTTAATGTAATAACTTGGTCCTTAATGTAATAAAGATCCTAAATGTAAAAACCTTTGTTTCTAAATGTAATAAAGCCTCTAAATGTAATAAAGGCCCTAAATGTAATAACTGGTTGTAAATATAACAAAGGCCCTTGATGTAATAACTTTTGGTCTTAAATGTAACAACTGGTCCTAAATGAAATAAAGACCCTAAATGTAATAACTTTTGGTCCTAAATCTAACAGATGTCCTAAATATAAAAGGCCCTATATGTAAGAACATTTGGTAACACTTTATTTTTCAGTGTCCTTGTTACACATATTCCATATATTGACTATAGTAATTACAGTCAATTATGCATGATTACAAGCAACTAACCCTAAACCCAACCTTTACCCTAACCCTAAACCTACAGTAAGTACATGTTGTTAATTAGTAATAATCAGTAATTACTTGTGTAATGACAATGTAACAAGGACACTGTAAAATAAACTGTAACCAAACATTTTAGTTCTAAATATAATTAAGGCCTGAATGTAATTAAGGGGTACTTTTGGTTTTAAATGTAATAACATTTGGTTCTAAATGTAAAAAACACCCTTAATAAACTAGCATTTGATCCTAAATGCAATAAAGGGTCTAAATATATACAATTTTGTGAAGAAAAGGGTGGAAATGTAATCACTTTTGGTCTTAAATATAGTGATTGTAACACTTACATTAAAGTCTAATAATTAATTTCAAAATGCTTTAGAAATCATTAATATGCTGTCATAGCAATAGGCATAATAAGGCCGACTGGCATGAATTGTCTGTCAAAAATTTTGACATTTTTAACTCAACTGTTATAAATGATTACTGAACTATTATTCATACTTATTTTAATTAAAAACTTAAAATGCTGTTATAGATGATACATGTCATGATATAAAAGCAACATAAGGCTAAAGTGAGATTAAAAGGAGGGAGCATGTCATACAGTTTTCCTAATAAATGTGCCAGAAATGTTTTGGTAAACAGGTTTAAGCTACTACATATAATGCCATGTAACTGTTCACCCTATATTAGCACTCCTTGCAGCAGGTCACTGGTGAAACACCAACTTATAATGTAGTGAAATATTTGCATTTATTTGTCTGAGTGCACGACTACTTTTAATGGCTGTCAATGGAGAAAGATGCTTTTTGCCTGCTTAATGGTGTAATTACGACTTCTAACATCCAAAGACTGCTGAACTCTGACCCCTTGAGCAAAACAAAAATGAGATCTTAAGCTTAAAATCACTCCAGTTTGAAGAGAATGAGAAAGACTTTTACGTGAAATACTTTTAAAAATTGCCTAGCTAATCAACATGTTCCTTTTTGAGGCCAGTTGTTGGATAATGCTTTGTTTAAAGATTGGTGGCGAATTAAACAAAACTTTTGGGAAAATTGTTTTTTTTTTTAGATGTTTTGGGTAAACGTTAAAATAAATGGCAGAAATAAGTAACAAGGCTGGATCTGACAAATGGAGGTTCTACGTACTTTTTAAAAGCCTTTAAATGATTAATGGATAAGAGTTCATTAGCAGAGCACTTGATGGGAGATCATCGAAGTACAACAAACTCTGAAACAATTTAATTCAGAGCAACTAACAGGTCACAAATGAGAAGAAAGCAAACATGAGGAACAGTCTAAGTATGGCAGTTGTCCAGAACAGCTGGGGGGCTTTTTCAAAGTAAAACATATTTTCCTTCTTTACATTTCTTGTCAGAAACGTGTCAATTTTGTTAATAGACGATGAATGTAAAACACAGCTTTAACTCAATTTCTGTTAAACACGAGTCACACATCTGTTTTAACAGTCATATGCACAGAGAGCTCATACGTCTATGAGTTTCAATTATAAATAACACAGGAGTCTACACAGGCAGTCCTGGGGTTCATCATCTCAATGACGCTGTAAGCTTTGATCTCCAATGCCCACTGCTTGTGAAGCGAGAGACAGCACCTGTTCACTTCCTGTCTTGGCAGCATCCCCATCTAGCAATGACCTGCCAGCATGAGGGCTGAACTACAAGCCTGGTTCAAAATTTTAACGATTGTGGTCAACAGAATCTCCTGACCAATAAAACAGCACTGGTCTGATGACCAATGACACAGAGGAGCCCTAATTCAAATAAACTGTAGAGCACACCCCTTTTTGGAACAGACCACAATAGAGCGCAACAGTCGGTTTATGGAAATAAAAATCCCATTCATTTTCTCTATGAAGAAAATTTTTACCAGGTGTTTGTTCAGAGATGATATGCCTTGTTACCAACTTTTCGCCACCCAAATATGGGATGTTTTGAGTATTTTGTGCACCGTCAAAAGAGTAAGGGTTCCCCCTCGAGTGTTTCGCCCCCTGTCCAAGGTTTTCCACTGTTGACATTGGCGTCAAAATTCCAGCCTAACTATGTGACATCCCAGCTAATCCTGGAAAAACTTCACTTTCACCTATTATATCCAGACTACTTTGAAACTGTAGCTTCCCAAGTTACAAGCTACTTGTACCAAAATTTAAAGTAGTTACACTACTAGTTATTAACAAAATGTAGATAACTACATTGATTTATGGGGTAAAAGCTTTAGAACCATCAAATTATATTGTTTTATTTCACAATCAAGAGCCTCACAATTAAAGAAAATGTTTAAAAAAATGAGGATTTCAATTAAGGTCACAGGATTATATTGAAATTGTATTTTTGTATACATTATGAGAATGTACTCGCATATGTCATGAACAAGCAGGAACAAAAATAGACCAAAATAGGTATAGTTTTAAAGCGCAAACTCTTATCTTTACAATGAATATAGTTGTTCTGACCAATTCTAAAATAATGCTTTACAATTTGTTCCATTTTCATAGTGTGCGATTGCGACAATCATATTTAGAACCAGTAAAAAGATCAGAAAGATTGCATAGCCATGTGATATATATCTCTGGAAAGATCTTGATTAGTAGAATACAACGAGAGACCAAACCACAGTGAGTATTGGTGTGTGGAATCCACATGTATAATAAGCAGAAAAAACAGAATTTTGTCACATTTTGGTTTATTACTTCATGATAAATAAAAATTATATAGAAAATAGCATATCACACCTTACAGCAGACGATTCTGAATCAAACAACCCGCACTCAACGTAATATGATGTGTAGATACTGAACTATTCCTTAAAGAGTGTCATGACAGCTATGGTGGCTAACTGCTAATGGCGTCTCTATCGTAACGGTTTCTCTGGGATCAGTTCAGTGAGACATGATCCTTCGCATCATATACGCATTAGATCGTCCTCACTGGATGTCTAGAGAGTGTTAGAATCCATATTTGGAAGGATGCATATTCCCACTTGTGTGAGCAGACAAAAGAGGGCGCTCGACGCACATTTTTGGAGTGATGAAATAAGGTGTTAATGCAAGGTGAATTTCATTATTAGGCACTTAGTTGATATAAGTTTACGTATTTTTTTATTTTTATTTTATTTTTTTAAGATGTTTACAGTCATAGTTTTCAGTTAAGTTTTAATGTTTAATAAAACACCCGAATACTTGCTTGGAGAAGTTTTTGGTCATTTGGCGTAAAGAAGGGACACTTGAGTTCCATTTGCTTTAACTTTTGATTCCTTTGTAGTATCAGCAAAAAAAAATAATTTCCAGGTACACTTGACGTGTTGAGGAAGTTTTTTTTCTTCTCTTATTTGCATCCTATGATGATATCATGCCATAAAAGAAAACCAGCAAAAAAATCTACTTTCTACAAATAATTTAATTCTCCAAACACTATTACTATATACATATATACACCGATCAGCCACAACATTTAAACCACCTGCCTAATATTGAGTAGGTCCCCCTCATTTTGCCAAAACAGCACCAACCCTATTCTTTTCACCACAATTGTACAGAGTGGTTATCTGAGTTACCGTAGACTTTGTCAGATCGAACCAGTCTGGCCATTCTCTGTTGACCACTCTCATCAACAAGGCATTTCTATCTGCAGAACTGCCGCTCACTGGATGTTTTTTTGTTTTTGGAACCATTCGGAGTAAATTCTAGAGACTGTTGTGTGTGAAAATCCCAGGAGATCAGCAGTTACAGAAATGCTGAAACCAGTCCTTCTGGCACCAACAATCATCCATGCAATTATCTAATAAGCCAATCATGTTGCAGCAGTGCAGTGCATAAAAACATGCACATGCAGGTCAGGAGCTTCAGTTAATGTTCTCATCAACCATCAGAATGGGGAAAAAATGTGATCTCAGTGATTTGGACCATGGCATGATATATATACTATAGAGCAGTATTTAACTGACTGGAAGTCAGCTGAAGAGAGATCCACCATGAGAAGTTAATTTGTTTTTAAATGTACCCACCACTGCTGACCGGGATCATCCCACAAGCCTTGCCATTTCAGAGATGCTCTGACCCAGTCGTCTAGCTATAACAATTTGGCCCTTGTCAAAGTCACTCAGGTCTTTACTCCTGCCCATTTCTCCTGCATTCAACACATTGACTATGAGAACTGATTGTTCACTTACCATCTAATCTACCCAGACCTTAACATGTCCTTGTTAGGTGATGATCAATATTATTAGTTTCACCTGTGAGTGGTCATAGTGTTTTGGCTCATCAGTGTATATTTAAATTCCTATGGAGAAAATGAATGGAGAAAAAACACCCATGCAACCAAGGTCACTGAAAAGTAGGAAGTCACTTTTGTGGTGTATATAGGGGGCAGCCAGTAAAATACTCAACATCATCAAGCCAATAGCTGTAGTGTAAGTGATCTTGTGTAACTGGATCTCAGTGTTGTCAAAAAAGCTTGAATGTTCACTGTACTGCTGTGTCATTCATTATACATAGTTTGTAAATGTCTGAAATTCTCTCAGCCTCTTTTCTCGAGGTAGGGTATCCTTGACTTCAATTCTGCTAAAGTGAAGCAAATCAGCTCTTCCGTGCCAAGGGTGCTGAAAAATAGCCGAAAATAAAGACAAATTAAGTCAAGCATATGTCGGCAGTGATGTTAATTGACTTCCAAAATATTTCCCAGCAGTCCTTCCCTTGGCCTGACAAAATTAACCTGTCGAGACTTTTCTTCTCACAGGTCGTTTTTTTTATTTATTTATTTTTTTATCCATTTATGGTCTGCTAGAAGGAGCCAGTTAAGCTAGATATGTACATTTGGTGCCTCAGGAATGGTTTGAAATCTTTCGGGAGTTTGGTACATGTAATTGCCACCACATTATTTTGATTGAGTTCATAGCTCAAACCAACATGACTGAAACATCTCTAAGGCAAAATGTAACTTCGCAAACGCCTTATCAGCGTTTCCCTCTTTGATTTTGCTTCATAAGTGCCCAACAATTTACCTGGCACTGCTCATTAAACTCAAATTTGTGAAAGCAGACGAAACGCTTTCCTCTAACTTGGTCAGAGCAATCGTCTGCATTTTCTTTTCTTGGACTTCGTTATTAAGCGTAATCAGGTAGAGAGACTGCTATAGTCTGCATGGCAGCCAGCAGTGATTGGGATCTAAAAGAGGGCAAGAGTGCAGCCGCTCAGACGAAACAGAATTCTGGAATACCACGCCTGGCCTCCACTTCTCTTCAACAGCTGTGTGAACACAGCACACCCCCATCACCCCACCCAATTGCCAAGCAAGTAGGGCCCTCTAATTGTTTTTGCCTTTTGTTGCTGAAAAAAAAAAAAAAAAAAAAAAATAATATTCTTTTTTTGGCTTTAAATAGGGCCCTATTGTTTTTTTTTGTTTTGTTTTGTTTTTTTTTTGTTTTTTTCTGGATTCCATCTTTTATGGTTTAATACAATTGTGTTTGATTTTTAATGTGTAATCAAATGAATTTAAAAAAAAAAACTTTTAACACTTTATTGAAATTTTAAACATATCATAACAAATTTATTTTGATACAACAACATAGTTGACAGAACTTTCATAGAACAGTTGCTGTACTAATTTGCCATTTAGTGCTGTTTCACATGGGGCGCAGCAAGTAAAACAAAAGAAAATTCAGCATACTCTGCTGTTATGTCATAACTGGCATTATAAACACTGGTGGCGTCCATATTTTACCTTTATCTTTGCTTACTCTGTCTGCCTGGTCTTTCAATAGCAATCACGTTTCCTGATGTCAGGTTTTCAAGGTGTTGAAAACTGTTATGTATCTGGCATTTCTTCAATCAGCAAGTCAGCAGTTTTCTTAAACAATTACTTGGGTTGAAGTGCCCATTAGAGGGACAATCTATCAATAGGGAAGTGGGTGTACAGGACCTCACTGACAAATGGGGGGGCACCCCAGGGATGGCCCTCCAGACTCAAACTTCTTACTTTGGGGTTCCCGCCAATGACCTGACCTGACCCCAACCCCAGCTCCTTTAGATTGCAGGTCACATTATTCTCAAGTCCCTATTTACCATCTTTTTGAATGTTTAAAATATGCCTGTAGAGGTTGATTCCATCAGGGTTGGCATTAACCCTATGGGTGTTTCCGCAAACATTATTACATACCTAAGGTCTAAAAAATGCTCAGGCAGTGTAAAATGTTCAAAGCATTTTCAAAACAATTCAAAAATTAAAGAAAATAATACGTTCTGTTCATATTTTGATATTTTTTTTTCTTACATTTCAAAGAGATGATGCAGCAAATGATAGAAATAGGATTCTTTATTTCCACACTGAAATTGTATGAGACGCAACTGGCTGTCAAACACATAGTGAGCTACACAAACACATCAGTTACTCATATGTATTTTCTCAGGCACTTTTTGAGTCACAACTTACAGAATTTCAGTAGTACACCCAAATGACAATAGCCAAATCATACTGTTCATGTGTTACACTTGCTATAGTTTACTTCCATATTGCTTCTTAATCAAAAAGCGATGTCAGATGTAAATCAAGTCAATCACTGAAAAATCAGTGCAACCTTGAGGAACAAACGGCTTGTATAATATCTATATGTGTTTCACCATCGATGCGCAGAAAATCGACATGATATAGTAGTCATTCGTATGAATATAGTACTCATTTGTCTTGTACTAAACAAAGAAGTTGATATCATGTGATAGTAAACTTTTTACATATGAAATAATCATAAAAATATGATTTTGGAAGCGCAAATAAATATTGTGTCCCTTTGACATATCTTGGGTCACTAAAGAGAAATGTTGGATTTAACCTGATTACAAAGTAGTAAATTGCTGTAATATACTGTTACTGTAGTTAATTAGTTACTTTTTTTTATTCAAAATGTAGTTTAGTTCTAATATTTACTTTGTTAAAAAATATAGACATTATTTTGAATTCATTAAGTGGAAAGTGTTTTATGAAGTAACTTAAAAGTAAAGTAATTAGTCATGTTATTACTTTTCAATTACATAATCAGTAATCTGATTACAATTTTAGAGAAATAATTTGTAGTGGATTGCATTTTGAGTAGCTAACAACCCTATACAATTTTGGTAATAAGCAACTAGAGTACATATATTCTTAATATGCTGGAAAATTCTAGAATATATATATATATTTATTATTATTATTATTATTATTATTATTATCACTATTCACTAGAAAATGTTGAGGTATACTAAAGAGGTGGAGGCATAATTTTTTTTTTTTTTTTGGAAATTTGATTATACAATTTAAAATGTAATCAGAGCTGTATTTTTTGGCACAAAAACAATGATCTCAATTAGGTTGACAGCATTAAACTTGAACAATTACATTTGCCCTAACTACAACAAAAAAACGTAATACACTCTTAATTTATGTACAGTATAACCGAAAACATAGTAACGAAAAGCAGCATTTAACTAATTATTTCACATACAAAAAAAAAAAAAAAATACAAAAAAACATTTATTTCCTCCATGGAACACAGAGGATGTTGTTAGGCAGAATATTAGGGACTGACAGCTCAGTCACCATTCACTCTCACTGTATGGAGAAAGATTGAAGAATGAAACTGAATGGTGACTGAGGCTAACCAGAGACTATTTAGCAGAGATGGGCCACTTCTATTAAAATTAATGGGAGAAAGTGGAAAGCCCAACTGTCGGCGGATGTAGAACGGAAGTCCCACCTTACAGGTAAAAGAGCAAATCACCTTTTAGATATGCACACCGCCTGTCAATCAACTCGAGAACTTGCATACGCATTAGCTATACAAGCAGGGAAAAAGATTTTGGTCTTTTGCTATTCAAGTAGATTGGAGCTGCTCTTGTATGTCACTTGTTTACATAGAAAATAGTTGCCTGAGAACTTTCCAAAGATAGCCACCAGAGGACTGACTTGCTGAAAAGACTTTGGGCTAATATGATCTTCTACTGCAGTGGTTCCCAACCCTGTTCCTGGAAGCCCCCCAACAATTTTCCCTTTTCTGACACACACAGTTCAGGTCTTAGAGTCTTCACTAATGAGCTGATGAGTTGAATCAGGTGTGTTTGATTAGGGAGATGTCCAAAATGTGTAGTGTTGGTGGGCCTCCAGGAACAGGGTTGGGAATCACTGTTCTACTGTTTTCTACATAAGTCATTTGGATTTGGAACAACATGAAATTCTTCAATTTACTCCCTGTATATAACTATTTGTTTAAGTAAATAGTGTCAATATTTGTAGTTAGTTACCAGTATTCCCCAGTGCTGACTAGCTGACACCAGTTGTGGAGTTGGCTGGGTATATTTAAGTCTTGTATAAGTAAGAAACCAAAAAATTAGTTCTTAATACAATAACATGCTTCCTCTGCCACTGGAACCACAACAAAACCCCTGTAAACATTAAAGCTAAAGTAGTAATTTCTGTGCCACTAGCGCCACCAAACGGAATTGCAAAAATAAACTTTGTTTTCAGAACAGCTTTCTGAATATGTCTCCCATCTGCCGTTGTTCAAAAAAAGAGACAGTCCTACCCCCAACACACACCATTGGTTGAGTAGGTCAACCAACAGGTCTAAGCGGGTCTCTCAAAACAAAAAGAGCAACAGAAACACAGTATTTACAGTTATTAACCTATGAATGGCTTACCAATAGTTGTCTCTGCATATTATGCTGGGATATGAGAAAGTATTTTAACACAGAAACATACTTCAGCATTAAATCATTTGTGTATGTGTTCATAATGAGAAAATCTTGACACACTCTTATCAGCCAAAATAAACTAAGATAGCAAAGAAAACTCCTGTCAGCAAGCACAATATCCTCCATTGTCTATTTCTTAGAGGTAACTGGTGGGTGTAAACTATCTGGACACCACGTACAGTCTTTGGCAGTGACAGTTCAAGAGACACAACTCTGAATGGATGGACAAGGTTAATGGAAGTATCTGTCAGGATGACCCTGAACGGCATTCAATATTTCCAAGAATAGGAAGTTCGAAGAATTGACACACAGTCTTATTATGTTTGACTGAGTTCAGTGAGACATAGTGACGAAAGATGAGGTTACAAGGCCATTAAACACTTTCACCTCGCTGTACCACAGGGAATTGCCTGTTATGATTGTCTTTTTGGTGCAGAATGTTGCATAACATCCTGCTTGGAAGCCTTGTATGTCTTGATATAACCATTGTGGAAAGCAACACTCTTCAGTCAATAAAATAAATATGAATAAATCCATATCCTACTCCATAAATGGATCAATCCAAAATGACTGTATGGTTTATGTAGGGGTTTTCTGAGGTTCCTGACTTACTGTGTGTCTATCACATATGGCTTTCGAGTTTTTGATATCAACTTGAAATTAATTTGATCATGCGATGATTACACTGTGAGCAAAATGAATGTTGAACACAAAGCACAACATTTCTGGACTTTAACAACTCTGTTGAACTATTGCTTCTCAATGAAATTCAGTCACCATATGTCTATAAAAGACTTGGCAACTGCTAGTACAATACATTTATATTTTTTTTTCTGTGGTTGTGTACAGTTGCTTTACTGTAGCTGGATTTATTTCACAGTTATTAAACTTTAATGAAATATGGACAGATCCATTTGTTAATGGACAGGTGTGCAATTAAATGTTATGTCTCAGATGTCCAGAACTTAATCTGCAGACCAGCAGAAAAAGTATGATAAACAAATCATCTGCAAAATATGTTCTTGACAACCAATATTATACATCATCGCAAAGCAGAGGATCTCAGTTTCTCAACGACACCTAGACTACCCTTCTAGTCCTGTCAGATGCCGAGATAGCCAATTATATATTGGGTGAATGGGATCATTCAAAAAGCATATTTTAATGCTTGTTTACATAAGTTGTACAGATGTTTAACTGATGAGACAGTTTCTATAATGTTGTGCTTCTCTCAATCTCTCATGTGTCCTCCAGGAAGGCATAGCAAAGTCGACTGCCAGGCTAAAGTGTGGCTGTACTTGATCATGAATAGATGGATTCAGATCTGGGCAAATGGGCTGCTCGACCTGGTTTACATTCCTTCACATTCAAACTCTCAATGCTATTCACCCCAGGCTCCATAGTAAAGCATGCTTCTAACAACCTTTCAACACATTACTACCACAGACTTCCTCATTCTGTTGGAGAGAGAGAGAGAAAGAGATTTATCATGTGGGGTAGAGTTTCCTGTTTCCCATTGTACACTTTCTTTCTTCCACATCTAATTAAATGTGAGTAATATTTCACACAGAGGCCCACAGTGGATTCGAATTTGCAATACTTATGACTGGTAATGTTTAAAATAGGTTAAATGAGTTTAATTTTTTATTTTTTTTATTTTTTTTACTAAAAGCTCTCACGTTTCATTTACCTCTGCTTTTTACAAATGTTTTGGACAACTTGTAAAATCCATTGAAAAAAAAAAATCAAGTATTTGGGTAGTTTTGAGCGATTGTACCTCAAAAAAACAAACCTGAATATAACCATTCCAACCCTCTTCTTATGCCTGCTTCATTGTACTGAAAAGAGAAAAGACAAGTAATACATCACATGTCTCAAATCATATGGTATTAGTTTTGTGCCAGTTGTTTTGAATGTAACTTTTCAAGAAATGAATAAAAATAGAAATAAAATAAAATCAAAGGCAAGATTTATGAATGCACTGCTAGAGTTTTCAGTCACGATTCCAAAGGTTTCAGTTACGCTCCCAGAATTTTCATTTGCAGTTCTGGCACAAAACTCTCATATGGGCGGGGCTAACTGAGATGAGTTCTCACTGGTTAGTGAGTCTTTGACTGACAGCTCTTTGACCTGGAAGAAGAGTTCAGTCAGTGGAAGTGGCTCTGGTTCAGTTTTACGTGTAAAAGTGGGAGAATCTGCAAGCATCTTCATAATTCAAAATTCTTTAAAAGTGATATATATTTAGGCCTTTCCTTTTGTATTATATCCGTATTTTTTTCTCCTAATACTTTGTTGCAATAAGCTTTCAGGAGCAACACTGATGAATGCTGTCACTATGAAAACACAACTACCCCATTGTCGGTGCATGCACTCAAAACATCACAATTCCCACTTTATTATTATTATTATTAATTCTGAAGAATTTAAACAGATTAGGAAAATCACAATCAAAGCATGGAGCTTATTTTCACAGGATGTAGACCTTCAAGGGTATTGCATTGCATGGGTATTCAATCCAATTTTTTTTGTTGAAAGACATTTATAATAGTGCTTCAAAATATGGCTTTTAACAAACCAGCTTAATGATTGATTTTAAAGTTTGAATGGATTAAACTTGATTAAAATTGTTGTGGAAATCAAATCAGTTAGTGCAGTTCCGTCAACATTGCAGTCATGTATTTACAAGATATGCAGAATACACAACACTCACTGAACAATATGTACACTTAATACACAATATCCATATTACATAATACACATATTGTACACAATATACAGACAACAAAACAATAAATAATACAGACAATAAAGAAAATAATATACTGTACATATTGTTTTTTATTGTATTACACCATTTATAATTTAACGTTCATAAGGATGCCAACACTTGGGCTTGTTTCTTATTTATTCAGTGTTCCTGTACTGTAGATTTTACTGTCTAGTACAATTTAATTAATCTGGACAAACCATATGACATTAAATGTCTTCATTTCAAGCATCAATAAGTGCACAATCAAGCTAGAGAATGATCATGCATGTTCATTTTCAGACATCAAATGTCAGTCATAATTTACCATCCATAAAACTCACCTGTTTCTGGTCTAGAGATAAAGTTTTGTATTCCTACCCTTTGCACAGCTGACAAGTTTACATTATGTATATATATATATATATATAAGCCAACAAATACACTATTATTGTTTGTCTATCATTTTCAAGTGGTCTCAGATATTTTTATAAGTATAAAGGATGTTAATATAAGAAATGGCAAGCAGCTGTAGCCTGAATGTGAAATGAAGGCTGTCTCGCTTCATAGGCTGCGTGCTAGGTAGGACGTGTCCTTTGAAGGCTGCAGTATGCCGAGTGTCCTCCATTAAACAAATCTCATTTAAACAAGACGGCATTCGTAGGACAAACGGAACATAACATGGTTGCTATGACAGCACATCACTCTTTAACAAGCGCGAGCGCTTTGAGTGAGAAGGGAACAAAAATTTCCGTTATAAGGGAATGTATGAGGTAAATTTTAGGAGAGTTATTATGATGTAGTAAGAAAATAAAATAGATTTTACAGGTGTACTTTTAGTCTAATACTTTATTTTAAATATATATTTGTAACATCCGAGGTTGTTACCCCTCCTACCAACCACCAGAGGGAGCTCTCTCCCGAATACTAACTCTGTACTGTTTCTTCTTTGGTGACTTCCTGTTTAAACTATATAAATACCATGCTGTTCCATTTTGACTTTGTGAAGTATTGCCAGTTTACACTGTCTTACCAAGTGGTTTTCCATTGCCTTTGCTGATTGTTTTCATGTTATGACCACTGCCTGTTTTTCTGGATTTACTGCCTTTTGGATACCCCTTTGTTTGTTTGTTTTTTGCCTTGTTGGACTGTCTATTTTGGTTTATTGGATTATACTATTTGCCTGCCGATTTGGATTGTTTGCTTGTGTTCATAATAAACTTCCAGCACATGGATCCTAACACCGTCTCCATGGCCAGTTCATTACAGAATACTTTGCCTAACATGGATCCAGCAGAAGTTTCACAGCTCCAGGCCACATTCACGCACACCTGTGCGAGGTATTAAGGGGTTACCAAAACCAGCTGAACAACCTACGAGTTGCCAACGAATGTTTAACACAATACATTCACTCACTGCCAGCTCCCCATGCTAAACCGGTAAGCTTTGCTCTACCTTATAAGTTTGATGGTTCTGCTGAAAAATGCCGGGGTTTTTACGACAATGCAAGGTATTTTTCTCAAATCAGCCTGAATCATTTGATCAAGACGCCAGCAAATGTTCTTTTTTTGATATCACTGCTTACCGGCAAAGCTCTCAATTGGGCCTCCGCTGTTTGGGATAAAGATACTCAAATCCAGGTTTCATTTGATTACTTCGTTCAACAAATCCACGAAGTCTTCGTGTATCCAGCGGGCGGCCAAGATATCTCTGTTCAGCTACTTCATCTACACCAGAGTCATCGATCAGCAGCGGATAATGCAGTTCTATTCAGGACATTAGCGGCTCAGAGTGGGTGGAATGATGTCGCTCTGAAGACTGTTTTCCACAAAAGGCTTAACCTGAAACTCAGGACGGAACTGACCTGCAAGGGTGAAGGTATGAATCTTTCTGAAGATTCTAAATTAGCTATGGCCATCAAGATAGATAACCTGCTTCAGAATGCTTCACGGCCTCAGTTTCGCTTCACCTCGAATTCTACAGTCTCAGTACAGGCCCAGGCATCCACTGTATCACCCGAACCCATGCAAGTTGCTTACACTCGTGTTTCCATGGAGGAACGCCGACGTCGATGCAACAAAAACCTTTGCTTTTATCGTGGCTCACCAGGTCACCTCAACGCTGCATGCCCGTACAAGAAATCAAGTTCTCCTGATTCAAGGCAAAATGTGAGTACAATGAACACTGTATCACACATTTCACATAATTTTCTGTTACCTGTAGGGGTCTCCATTGGTGATCATGTAAAGAGTTTTACAGCTTTAGTGGATTCTGGTGCTGCTGTTAATCTCATTAATCAGTAGATTGTCCAAGAACTCAACATACCCACCATTCAATGCTCCCCAATGATTAACATCACCACTGTTGACAACACTCCTGTTGGTACTGGCATAACCCAACAGACAGCTCTGATAACCATCAAGGTTGGACTTTTTCATGTAGAGAAAATCTCACTATATTTCATGAACTCACCCAAGTATGCTCTTATGCTGGGTCATCCCTGGCTGGCCATCCATGACCCATCGATATCTTGGAACCAAGGTGAGCTCACGCAATGATCAAGTTTGTCACAAACATTGTCTCCATGTTACTGTTTCCATGCCTTGTCTTAATACTCACCAGTACTGAGAGCCCTGAATCACAGAAGGAGCCCACGATCCCCAAGGAGTATGCAGAGTTCAGTGAGGTGTTTAGCAAAATCAAAGCTACACAACTTCCTCCTCATCATCCATGGGACTGCGCCATTGAACTTCTGTCCAATACAGCCCCACCGAGAAGCAAGGCATATGCATTGTCACGCCCGAGACCCTCGCCATGGAGAATTACATTGAGGAAGTCCTTGCCTCCGGCCTTATCGTAGAGAAGGATGGAGGTCTACGTCCCTGTATCGACTATCAAGGCCTGAACTCTGTCACCATAAAGTACCGTTACCCATTACCGCTTATCCCCTCAGCCCTTGAACAACTCCACGAGGCAAAGATCTATACCAAACTTGATCTGAGAAGTGCTTGTATTCTGACAAGGTTATGAGAAGGTGATGAGTGGAAAACTGCATTCATCACCACCAGGGGGCACTATGAATATTTGGTCATGCCGTATGGACTAGCTAATGCCTCCTCGGTTTTCCAGTCTTTTATCAATGAGATATTCAGAGACTTAATGAATCATTGTGTGGTGGCTTACATTGTCGATATCCTCATCTACTCACAAGACATGGAACAACATATCCAGCAGGTCAAGACAGTTCTATCACGTCTCCAGGATCACCAACTATTTTTCAAGGCAGAAAAATGTGAGTTCCATACCTACCATACCATTTTCCTAGGCTACAATATCAGCCATCAAGGTGTAGAAATGGATGTCTCTAAGATAACAGCAGTCACTGAATGGCCTCAACCTTCAAAAATCAAGGAACTACAGCGGTTTCTGGGCTTCACCAAGTTCTATTGCCATTTCATCAGGAATTACAGCATCATTGCAGCCCCACTCACGTCATTGCTCAAGGGAAATCCCAACAAATTGCCTTGGAACGATGCCACATACCAGACCTTCATCTCCCTCAAGTCAAGCTTCACGACTGCTCCAATACTAAACATCTTCCCTTCGTCGTTGAGGTAGATGCTTCAGATTGCAGGATTGGTGAGGTCCTGTCACAACGTCACGGAACACCAGGCAAGCTTTACCCTTGTGCCTTTTTCTCCAGAAAATTGAACTCTGCAGAACGTAACTATGATGTGGGAAATAAGGAATTACTTTCAATGAAAGCAGCCCTCGAAGAATGGCGTCACTGGTTAGAGGGGGCAGTCCACCCTTTCCAGGTTATCACCGATCACAAAAATCTTGAATATATCAAGGCAGCCAAGAGATTGAACCCATGTCAAGCCCGATGGTCATTGTTTTTCACCAGTTCAATTTTACAGTCACTTACCGCCCTGGCAGCAAGAACAGCAAGGCAGATGCACTTTCACGCAGACATGAGCCACCCTACCTCCAACCTCACTCTGGGTCCATTCTGCCACCATCTGTCATCATAGTACCGATTAGTTGGGACATCATGGAGGAGATACAACAGCATGAACTGTCACCTCCTAACTGCCCCCCAACCAAGCACTATGTACCCCAAGCTCTACGTCAGAGGACTATCCAATGGGTCCACACTTCCTTGAGCACTGGACATCCTCGCATCCAAAGAACTATTTCCCTGGTGCGTAATTCCTTCTGGTGGCCAACTTTGATTCATGATGTAACTAACTATGTAAAGTCTTGTCAGGTGTGTGCCCAATCCAAGACCCCCAGAGAACTGCCCACGGGGTTGCTTCAACCACTGCCAATACCACAAAGACCATGGTCCCACTTGTCCATTAACTTCGTCACAGACCTGCCAAACTCCCATGGTAACACTACCATTCTGGTAATAATAGATCGATTTTCTAAATCATGTAGACTTGTCCCTCTCAAGGGTTTACCCACTGCCATGGAAACCGCTAATGCTTTGTTCCACCAAGTCTTTAGGGTCTATGTAATACCAGAAGACTTCATGTCTGACAGAGGTCCACAGTTCACATCCTGAGTTTGGTAGGCTTTCTGCAAACAACTGAATATCAATGTGAGTCTCACCTCTGGTTACCATCCTCAGGCCAACGGACAGGTGGAACGTCTAAACCAAGAGATAGGCAGATATCTTCGGAGTTATTGTAGCCGTGAACAGGAGAAGTGGTACGATTTCCTGCCCTGGGCTGAATATGCACAGAATTCCCTCACTCATACATCTACGGGTCTAACCCCCTTCCAATGCATGCTGGGCTACCAGCCCCCAGTGTTTCCTTGGTCAGGAGAACCTTCTACGGTGCCAGTGGTGGACGATTGGATTAAGTGACACGAGGGGGTATGGGACAGCGCACATGTCCATCTACAGCGAGCGGTCAGCACACAACGCTTCCAGGCTGACCGACGGAGGTGCCCCCATCCCAACTATCAGCCAGAACAGAGGGTCTGGTTGTCCACAAGGGATCTCAAGTTGCGGCTACCCTGCAGGAAGCTCAGTCCAAGGTATGTGGGTCCTTTCAGAATTATCAGTCAAATAAACCCAGTTACTTACCGTTTAGGGCTTCCTGCTAATTACCACATCTCTTCTTCCTTCCATGTGTCCTTGCTGAAACCTGTCCACCCGGCGTCTGGCTCTGGAACCACGGATTCTGAGCCTCCACCTCCACTGGAGGTAGATGGAGCCCCAGCGTATATGGTCAGAGAGATCATGGACTTAAGACGACGAGGGAGCCAGATGCAATACTTGGTGGACTGGGAGGGCTACGGACCAGAGGAGAGATCATGGGTAGCCGCCAAGGACATATTGGACCCGTCCCTGATCCAAGAATTTCATCATGCCCATCCTAATCGTCTAGCACCACGACCAAGGGGATGTCCCAGTAGAAGAACACCAGGATGTCTGTAACATCCAAGGTTGTTACCCCTCCTACCAACCACCAGAGGGAGCCCTCTCCCCAATACTAACTCTGTACCGTTTCTTCTTTGGTGACTTCCTGTTTAAACTATATAAATACCATGCTGTTCCATTTTGACTTGCGAAGTATTGCCAGTTTACCCTGCCTTACCAAGCGTTTTTCCATTGCCTTTGCTGATTGTTTTCATGTTATGATCATTGCCTGTTTTCCTGGATTTACTGCTTTTTGGATACCCCTTTGTTTTGTTTGCCTTGTTGGACTGTCTTTTTGGTTTATTGGATTATACTGCTTGCTTAACGACTACCTCTATTTGCCGGCCGATTTGGATTGTTTGCTTGTGTTCATAATAAACTTCCAGCACATGGATCCTAACACCGTCTCCATGGCCAGTTCATTACAATATTAATATAATAATACATATTATATACTCTGCACCCATCTACTGAGGTACTTCAACTTGGGAATTAACATTACTTGTGTTTGAACATCATATTTTCGGGCAAATTGGTGTCATTTTTTTTTTTTAGACATTTCCGTTGAAGCAAAGAATTGTGGGTTGTGAGTGCCCACAAAGGGTACACCTCATGCATCCTCCGAATTCCTGTGAAAGGAGGTCGCATTCGAAGGCTGCATTTGAAGTGTCCTACTCTCTTTTCTGAAATGAGACAGCCTCGATGACGTATGCGGCCGACAAATGTGACCTCTGGAGGATGCAGCCTTCCAAACGAGACACAGCCGAAATGTGCCTGATGCAAGGGTCCTTCCTAGTGGAGTATTAGTCACATAAGCAGTTTCCTTCACAATTATGCATTTTATAGTATATGGTAATGAGTGTAATTTCAGGCATTGGTATTAATTTGTTTGTCAGAATGCTAGTCAGAGACAAGTGTATGTAAAGTGTCTAGTGTAGTCTAATGAAGTGTAACTGTTTTTTTTTTTTTGTACTTGCAAATTGTGTTTTTTAATCTAGATCTCAAAACAAATTTAGTAGAACATAGTCCGCATAATATCACAGTATAATAGTGTCCGGCGCTCCAGGCCTTTCAAAGGTGATGTCAGGGGATGTATTTATCTGTGCAGAATAGCAAGATTCTAGTCTGATATGGGGCAATGGATCTCTGGTACACCACTCCATCATCTGGGTCATCAGAATTTTGTTTGTGCTGTTAATGAAAAGGAAAAGAGATTATAGTTAAACACTACAAACTGCTTTGAACTCCAATGTAACAAATGGCTGATCTAAATTATTAATGTATTTGTTTTATATTATTAGTTTTTTGATTACTTCTAAAACAATTTTCTTGAATGTGGATGTGGCTACTCTTAAAATTATTTTTCAAAAATGTCTTATGTCATTACTCATAGGCTCATTTTATTTCAAGCCCATATGTATGTCTTTCTTTCATGACACAATAGCACATAACACAATAGGAAATGTTAGGCAGAATGTTTGGGACTGACAGCCTCAGTCCTCATTCACTTTCATTGTATGAAAAAAAAATAATTGTACTGAAACTGAATTATAATATTCTGCCTATTGTGTTCCATGAAAGAAAGGCATACAAGTAAATAATGACAAAACTCTCATTTGCTAAATCCATACAAATATAAGTCATTCCTTAATCGGATTAAAATAACTATGTCCTGACAACTAATGAACAAGTAAACACAATATAATCAAAGAACGGGCTATACCAAGATCAAACTGCCTTATACTGATCTGCTCACTAAGGAGCCCCTTATAAGACAGGGAGGGATTTTTTTTTCTTTTCTTTTTTTCTGAAATAGTTTTGTTCCCTTGCAATAAATTAACGATGGTTTTACATCAGTAACCATAGTCGAGCTAAGGTATTTGTAGTAAAACCATAGTAATCACATCATTTACCATGGTTTTACTATAGTAACCATATTTTAGCCATGGTATTCATAGTCAAACCATAGAAATAATATAGGAAAACGAAAACTATATGATAATAAAAATAATAAATTTGTAGGGCTTTACTGGTTGTTTAGATCAGTGTTACAATCAGAAATAATTGGTAATTAATTCTTTAGTTATTAATTAATATTTAAATTAATTAATTTAATCTAACTCATTAAAACCTCATATGGGGCTCCAGTAAATGTAGTGCACTACGTTTAGGAGCGGATTTGGTTATCAGCAATAATTAATAATTATCAAAGATAAATTATTAAAATCAATAGAACATTGATGAGATCAATGTTAGCTTTTTTAATCCTTTAAATCAACAATTATCAAAATTATCACTAATCATTAACATCGATGAAACATTAATTAAAATTAACACTAGCTTACTGATCCTTCAAATTCAACAATCATCAAAGATAATTATCAATTATCAAAAATCAATAGAATATTAATAAGGATTAATATTGCCGGGGCACCACCCTGGAATCAGGGACTAATAACCAGATCGTATAACAGTCTCAATATTAGATTGTTTTCTTAGGAAAATCGACACCCGAAGAATATCGATTTTCGAAAAAAAAAAAAAAACAATGAATGAAGGCTTGAATCCAAGCACTGACATCCCGTCAGCAGGTGACAAAACATTTCTCTTTGAAATATAACAAAGTTTATTTCTGCAGTAATATCAATTAATAATGAATACAATGCAGTCAATAAACTTCCGAATTACAACTACAAATTAAACAGTGAAATGATTAGATATGGAAACCAAAATAATCCTATAACACATGAGGGTGTGTGTGTGTGGGTGTGTGTAAGGAGGGACGCGCACAAAATGGCGGACGTGACTCTCGTGGAGAGTATGTCACACGAGACTTCCAGCCAGAGAATATGGCCGTGAATGTGGGCGGAGAGAAACCAGTCAATGGCGTCTACCAGTTTACCGCGTGTATCCACTTGTACGATAGCTTAGGGACAAAGCTGAGCTTTATCACAAAGCTATCTACTAGCCAAAAATGTGTGCGAGAATGTTTGTGAGGGGTCGCGTGTGTGTGGTTAGTACGAGAGAGAGAGAGAGAATTAAGTGACAGCCCCAAAGCCGATTTCACGATCGTGGGAGAGAAAGCAGCTGTTAGTTTATCACTCAGAGACGTGGTGGACGGCTCGTAAACCGTCCCGCGGTCTTTGGTTCTTTAATGGATAAACTCAGTTTGCCGGTCTCACCCGCAATGGCGGAAATGCACAACAGTCCAATGTGGTTGGACTACAATACAGCAAATCTCATTTGTGATAATTAATACCTTGAGTATTAACCGCAATGAGCGGACTCGGTGGTCCGTAAACTGTACAAGCAATAACCTTGATACACAAGAATAACACACTATAATATTCTATCTCTGCCCAGACGTAAACCTCTTACTTGAATCGCATGAGGACACAGGTAGAATGTGTGTTCATCCGTCCTTTAACTCCGACTCGGTTCCTTGAGGCTCGGGTGATGACGGGAGGCCATTTCCTCGCTCTGTCGGCGGGCGGTATGGCTGCTGATTCTCGGCAGGTTGACGGAGAAATCAGCGACGTCGACTTGATTGAAGATGGAAGAGAAATCTTTTATCTCTTCACTTCTGCAGGCAAACGGATGAAGATGCGGATTGCTCGGCAGTCTCCTTCGGATCCGTTAGAGTGTTCGGTGGAACACAAGAGTAATCTCAACTCATCCAGTGAGATGGAGATTGTATGGCCACAGTTTCAAGTCGTACGTTACTTCCTTGTGCCACGAGGCTACACCTGAGAGCAGTGATGAGCTGCGTCTACACACGGCGAGCAAAGTTGCTGGAAACAAATCCCGGAAGCATTTCAGAGGTATTTCTACTCCTGATGATGTCATGGTTGAGGTGCGTTCTGTCGTGTGCCTCATTCAATAGGAGTTGAGAGTTCGATCCTTTAGTGAGCAAGGCTTCGTGGGATTTGTAGTCTGTTTTGGACTCCCTTTGTTTGATTTTGGCGCAATTTTATCAGTAAGATTTATGACTTGGTATGTGGGCCTGAGTTAGGTTTTACGACTGTGTTAGGCCTGCCTTTGTCTTCTATCTGAATACATGAGGCCCAACAATTTTGTTGTTACTATGGTTTTACATATAATACCATAGTTAAACTGTGGTTACTGTAGTAAATCCAGAGCTCCTTGAGTAAAACCATGGTTAATTATAATTGAAATCATGGTTACTACCCGAAAAAAAAAAAAAAAAAAAAAAACAGAAACAAAAAAACATGGTTACTACATTCATTGTTGCTACAATATTACTACAGTACAAGGTTTCCACCAAAAAAAACAATCCCTCCCTGTCTTTAAGGGACTCAGACTAGCAATAACTTTTATTAGACTTTAAGATAATTATTCTAAATTATACTGACTTACCTCAGGCAGCCTCGAGTGTCCTGCTGATGTTGACGTTGATGACAGCATTCATCAGTGCTGCTCCTGAAAGTTTATCGCAACAGTATTAGGAGAAAAAAATACAAATATAATACAAAAGCAAAGGCCTACATATATATCACTAAACATTCATGAATTATGATGACGCTTGCAGATTATCCCACTTTTACACACAAAACTGAACCAGAGCCCCTTCCACTGACTGAACTCTTCTTCCAGGTCAAAAAGCTGTCAGTCAAAGACTCAATAACCAATGAGAACTCATCTCAGTTAACCCCGCCCATAGGAGAGTTTTGTGGCAGAACTGCGAACGAAACAGACAGACAGGCAGACAGATAGATAAATAGATAGACAGATAGACGAATGAAAATGGATGAAGAAAACCCTGATTATTTTTCAACTTAGATACTGAAATTAGTCGCCTGTGATTTGGATTAACGCATGTTATGGTCTTCAAAACAAAATGGACTGGGAGCTTAACTTGAGAAAAAGACCCAGAGTAAACAACAGCCCCACATTCTTACAGAGGGCTACAACCAGGTCAGGGTTCAAAGGTCAAAGTAGGTAGATCGAAGCCACAGCTGTGCGCAATGAGAAGTAAATATGCTGGCTGCGTGTGACCTTTCGCATTGGCACTTCCCTGAGACCCTTTCCCCCAAAACACATCTGGCCTTGATTCCAGAAGCACCAGGTATCTGAGGAGGAAAGACTTCCTGCCTGATTGTTTGTTAGTCCTTCATTAACCTAGCTCCACCCTCACCCTTTTGCCCCATCATTAGCCTAATGATTGACAACTTAAAGGCTCCCGTGATGAGAAGCTCGCAAGAGCCAGCAAAACCAATTCTGTTCCAAATCAGTGAGATCGTAAAACTTTGCTCAGGTGAGGTAAACAGTTAGATAATATTATTATTTAACTCATAGAGTGCATTTACGTGCACATTCATACACCGAGTATGTTTAATAAGCCAAAATGTATGCAGTCATGTGAGAGCCTTAAACTGCTTTCCTTTATCAGGGTAAGGTCGTAAACTGTTTAAGCCAAAACTGATCGGCACATGTAGATTTTTGCTTGTTACCCTGATTTCATGTTGCATGTATACACCTTTACCGGCATTCTTACTGGCCTATCCAAAGTGCACAAGCATTGCATTCATGTCTAAGTTTGGAGGTCAAAAGCAAACAATTTTTTAATAAAGAGATTTTTAGCACTTATCAGTGTCTCGTGTGCATGTTAACACATTCACACATACCAATTTGTGTTCTACACAGACTGATCTCAAGGGAGATCTGCGACAGGAAAAAACATTTTGCTCTAAAATTTGTCTATGCTTTCCGAAATTCCAAACCCCTAGTGGACGATGCTGAAACTACAGTTGAATGCTGTGTTTTTTGGCATGAACATTTCCCACATGGTGCAGAATTTAGCACAATGGGTCTGAATTTGGGTGGGGAAAAATCTGAACCTTGCCAATTCTCCATGTGATCATGTTTGTGCTAAACTCCTAAAAAGGAACCAATTAGAACCAAAAAGGGTTTTACCATCTAATGACAAAGTTCTACAAATAACTTTTTATTCCCTAGTTCTTTAAAAAAAAAAAAAAAAACATCCATGTACTGGTGTTTTAGGCTGTTTTCACACTTCTGTAAAATTGCTTGATCCAGGCCAGAGTTTGATTCCATCCCTCTTCCCCATAAAGAACAATTCATGTATGGGTGTTTCTTTAACTTCAAGCACTTTCATGTTCCAGGGGTTAATTTTTATATATACACATTTCATTTTTCATTGTTGTTGTTGTTTTATAAATGTCTCATTAAAACTTAATTGAAAACATTTCACCAGGCCTTCATAATTTATTTTTAATACTTTTCAGATACATTTTAAGTGTAGAATTGCCTGTTTTGGCCTTGTCCCAGACTTTTAATATTAAACAATCAAAAAGTAGCTGATGCTATGGGAAACTCCTCCCAGCAGTGACAATCTCTAAAGCCCTATAAAATCACATCAATCCATTAGCAGATGGTGCTTGATACTCTGCCCCTGATATGCGTGTCATCACGAGTAAATAAACACAGAGCTAAGGGCCATTTCATCAGAATTTTTCTCTTTAGGGTCATGATAACATAATTGTGCTATGAAAGCATGAATCTTCACTTTGTCGTTGAATCTGCACACCTTAACAGTGAGTGGATAAAATTTTTCTCCCTGCTTGTGTTTGTGTTTTATTAAGTGTAAAACACATAAAAGAGCCGTTTGCTCATCAATGTATTTTTCAAGATGCTGTTTTCCAAATGTTTTCCACCTTGTGAGCGAAATATCCCACTGGCTGATGGGTACGAGATCTGCTTTATATGCCTGGGCCAAGCTCACGGTGAAGCGGCGCTCGGTCAGACTGATTTAGTTCACTGTGAACACATGAAACTCATGACACTTTGCTCATGGCTCACCTTATTTCTGAAGGACGACACTGGTCTCTCTCCCTCCCTCCATACTTTCTTTGCAGAATATAGATTGCTGGAAGGTTTGTGGATGATTTGTCGCCAGTGCAAGCCTTGTGCACCTCTTCGCCTATATCTCAAGCGTCTTCAGCCGCTCGCAGCATCTGTAGGTGAGGCTGAGTTTTACTCAAAAGTCTCTGACGCTGAGCTGATGCGGGTTCTTTCTCGAGTGGTCGAGATGCTCCAGTTTGCATTTTCGACTCAACGAATGGTTCTTATCGACTCCACTTCTTGCTCTGCGGTGCCATTTTTCCTTAAGCTGCACGACCAGCTGGTCAAAACATGCCATTCGTCCTACTCTGCATGAACGAACATCCCAGGACACCTGAACTGCGGTGCAGATTTTCTCTCACATCAGGGAATCAGCCAGACTGTTCTGAGGATTTGGGACGTATTTGGGAAGCCAAGGTGGACCTGATTGCCTCCCCTGAGACCACGCATTGTAGCCTCTGGTACTCCGACACAGGCTCTGGTGAACTTGGACAGCCTACTGTAGCTCACAAATGGCCAGTGACATGCACATATCCTTTCCCTCCCATTAGTTAGCAACACCAAGTGTTGTGCAAAATTCGGGAAGACAGACAAACTGCTGTTGGTTGTGCCGGAGTGGCCCAACCGCCCTTGGTTTCCGGAGATGTTAGAGCTGTTGGATGCCCCCCATGGAGGATTCTACTGAGGAGAGATCTGCTCTTGCAGGCACGGGTCACGATCTGGCATCCCCTGAACTGGGCTCGTCTAACACAGATGGGTTGTTGCAGCCTGTGGTCGAAGCCATATTATAGGCCAGAGCCCCCTCGACACGGTAGCAATATGTCCTGGAATGGCATGTTTTCGCTGACTGGTGTTCCTTCTGAGGTGTGGACCCAGTGCATTGTTCTTTTCATATGATGCTTCACTTTTAGCAAGAGCATTTGGAGGCAGGGCTCACTGCATCACACTCAAAGTGTATGTCGATGATTAGGGGTGTGCAGGGAAGCCATTATCTGTATCTGTATTTGTTCATATGATAAAATTATCTGTATCTGTCTCTGTATTCGGATAGAACTGGGTGTGGGCGGGGTTTAAGCCAGAAGTGGGTTAAAACGAAATTAAACACCCATAAATGTTACTCTTACGTTTACAGTTTCTATTAATAAAATATGCCTTGTGTATGCCTTTTCACAATATTAGCCTAATAATAATAATAAGTATTATTACTATTATTATCATTATTATTATTTTACAATTATTATTTAATTAAAATATGATTTATTTATTTATATTATGATTATTTATTTCTTACCAGATGAAGCTGAATTTGTTGGCCACATTAACTATGGAGTATGTTGTTAACTTTGGTTTCTCCTGGTATTTCTGATATTAATATCTGCTTGTCCATAAATAACAACATCATTCTGGAGGCAGGAGGTGTCAAGCAAAATGTAAAATGTCAAGCACAAATTTTGCAGTGAATAATAAATACAAATTCAAGCTTTAAAGAAATACAATAACCAACATAGCCTACAAACAGGTGAAAGTCAAATAAGTCTATCAGGAATTTTTACGATAGGACACCATTATTTAGTTAAATAATAATAATAATAATAGTTGAATTTATACAGCGCCTTTTCAGAGCTCAAGAACACTTAACATTCTCAAATTGATCACAGTTTAAAGAAGAACAAAGAAGAAAAAAGATGCAAGTTTTAGTTTCTTTGTTTTACATAAGCAGGAATATTTTGAATAGATGAATACTATATGGAGCATGTAAACCTTTATGGAGCATTTTAATTGTTTTTGAATAAAGTCTTTACCAGATAATTACATCAATCGCTGATGTGAATATAAATGTGGTCCACTTTAAGCTCCATTGTGAAATCATCATTTAAGATCAGGAATTTAGGCTATAAATAAATAAATAGGAATCATGTGTGAATCATGTGATACATTAACATAGACATTTCAAGAAGTGGAAAGTGTACATGATGTCATATCTTAGTGAATGCTGACAAGCTCCAGACGCGCACAATTAACAGAGACTGCAAACGGAGTCGAGACCGCAGCCATCCGATCTGAAATCACACTGTGCACATTTTCATTCATAAGGTTTACACTATAGAAAAATTGGCTGCACAGATTCATAAATTTGTTGTAATTTAGAATATGTTCATTTTTCAATGTTGCTTTAGTCAAACGAATATTTTGTATATTATTCGGATAAATCCATTATTCATTTTGAAGTCATTATTCGTGCCTTTCCGAATAGGGTATTCGGCTTCGAGCACATCCCTATCGATGATATAGCGATGGGCCATGCCCCATTAGGCGGTTTGTTTGTGGGCAAACACCCTTTGGTCATTAAATCATTGCGAGAATTGAGATGAATAAGACCCTCTCGCCCCGCTGCTGTCCCGTTCTGGGACTTGGCGTTTATACTGAATGTGCTTACGGGTTCCCCATTCGAGCCACTAGATGCTTAGGCGTACTCTCTCTGGAAACCGCTTTTACTCACTTTTGGCTTCAGTTAAACGTGTTGGGGCTCTACAGACCTGTCGGTCTATAATTCTTGTTTAGAGTTTAGACCCGGCTTTTCAAAAGTGTTCAATGTTCCCTGCCTTGCTGGGTAGTGTCATTGTGTACTAGCTGTTGGTCTCATGACCATGTTGTTCCTTGACTCTTCAAAGATTGAAGAGCAATGTTTTTTAATGTTCTACTACACTGTTGGCTAGTGGCATTACTTCATTTGTCAGTAAATGACTGCTCTGAACTCTTTTCCCCAATGCAGTGTGTATGGGAATTTTTGTACAGTGTTTTACTACCCACTATCGCTAGTGTCATTGTCATATTCTAAACATAAATTGTTATTGGGGTTCTCTCTTTTCCTTCCTATTGTTCAATATGAAGGGGATGTGTCAATGCCTTTTTAACTAACCTACTGGCTAGTAGACATTGCCAGTGTGTGTGAATGGCATGATGGTAAACATTTCCCATAGCGTCAGCTACTGATGCAATGTCGAAGTCATTGACTTGAAAGGGAATGTTCTGGTTACCACTGTAACCTAAGCAGTTAAGGGACTGAGAGATGCGCTCTCTTCCCTTCAGTTGAAAAATCATGATGAAATGGTGCTGCGCTCCGGTTTATATGCTCGCAATGACGTGCACATCTTGGGTGGAGAATTGAGTGCCATCTGCCAATAGATTGGCATGATTTTTTAAGGCTTCAGAGATCATCTCTCCTGGGAGGAGTTTCCCATAGTGTCAGCTACTGAGGCAGTGCCTCGTTCCCTCCTTTCAGGGAGCCAAGGTAACATTCATAACCAGAACATTTTTAAGACTGCAGGAAGCAGCTCCACAGTAATACAGAATAATTAAGATCAAGCAGTTGATAAATGACCCTGACCTCAACCTCCTGAGTAGGAGCCATATTGTCTCATGACTCCTGCTGACTCCTGAGCCACTGACCAGACATTAACAGAAGTGCCGCCATGGGTAGGAAAAGGAATCATGAGGAATTTAATGATTCTGGTTATGATTTGGGCTCCATATAAGGATTCTGGTTCCAAAGCAATTCTACTCCCCCAATAACTCCCCGAATAAATGGTTCAAACTATTAATTCAAGAAACTGTTGAAGACACATTCTTTTCCACAAAACTGTTCCCCATTTGCAAGTCGCTTTGGATAAAAGTGTCTGCTAAACAATTGAATATAAATGTAAATATACTAAACAAAGACATAAAACAAACACAATGCTATTTTTGATAACATACATATAATGTTTTTTTTTTTTTTTTTTTTTTTTAAGTACCACTTCTTACCACAAAACTCTGTTCCGAATGTGTATATTTACCATATTGTCATATGAACAATATGTCAGTAATTACACTGATTTAAAGGAATCAATTCTGGATTCAAGTTAAACTCAATCAACAGCATTTGTGGTGTAATGTTGATAACCACCAATAATTATTTCGACTCATCCCTTGTTTATTTTAATGTTTTTTTTCAAATGCGGTTTTCATGTTAACATGTATAATGTTTACGTCTTGTGGCTATACCTTTGAAACAGTGTGCAGTTTATGGTTTATAGACTGGCCCCATTCACTTTCATTGTAAAAGACTTAATGTAACCACGATTTTTGCTTTTTATTATACTAAAATGCTGTAGAACAGAGATTTTATGTCACTAAAATCATGGTAACACTTAGAATGTTTACATATTGTGGCTATACTTTTGAAAATGGACTGGCCCCATTCACTTCCATTGTAAGCTTCTTACTGTAACCATACTTTTTGCTTTCATCACACTAAAATGTAGAAAAGACTCTTTATCATACTAAAGTCATGTTCACACATATAATGTGTATGTCTTGTGTCTATACTTTTGAAACGGGGTGTATTTTAACATTTATGGACTGGCCCCATTCACTTCCATTGTAAACGACTGTAACCATGATTTTTTTCTTCTTTTTTTTTATTTTTTATTAATAAATGAGGGATGTGGTAATCAACATTATATCACAAATATTGTTGAATGAGCTTAACTTGTACTTAACCTGGATAATTCCTTTGAGTACACAACAATTACAGTTCTTGGTTCATTTTGAGGTCGACATGACAAAAGTAATGAATTGCTGTTTGACGGCTGATTGATTTGGTAAATGAGTTGCTCTGATTCACCTGATTCGAACCAGTAACTTTTTAAGTTTATTTTTCTTTTCTTTTTTAACAGTTTGTTGCAAATCAGATTAGCGAACCAGTTTGCATGCAACCAGCAAAGACAATACAACAGAAATGTATTGTCTTCTGTATTCCACAAAGTTGTATTTTAGTGTGGTGTCGTCAGAGATGTCCAAGAACCATTAACTGTACCATCATGAAAATTGTTGAAATCTAAATTAAATATGTTGGTGTGCGTATAGCTGTTTAAGTAAGTAGTATATATTTTTTTACATTCTCAACCAATTCTGTTCTACGTGTGAATGTGTATTAGCAAACATAAGACTTCCTTCCTCTCCAAGTTGTAGTTACAGAGGACGCCAAATCATCTCCAGTCAGATCTCCCATTTCTATAAGCGTCATTATCATAATATATTTTATTTATCAAACAGCCCAGCTTGCATGCATTCTCACCACCACCTGTTAGCGATGCACTTTTCATGCCACTGAATGCAAATGAGGCCACAGCCCTGTTAATAATTGAGCCGAGTGGGGCATCTTCAAAGTGTTGGCAGCAGATGTCTTCACACCCCAGGGAGCTTAACATGAAGAAATTGATAAATAAAGAAGGCTTGTGGAAATACAGATGGATACGGCCAAGAAGAAATGGTGGGCAGAGATGCCAATTAATTCCTGCTGGCATAACTGTACATTACAGTAAGAAGGAAGCCCCAGACATGGAAGCTGCTAAAAAGGATTTGGAGAAATATGAGATTTGAGATGCCTTCGATCAACACAAGGTTTTGTTAGTGTAATTTGTTGCTTCATTAAATCAGTAGGGATAAAGAAGCTCTTGTTGACAAGTGAGTTTGTATTGTTTGTAGAGTTTTCCATCAAATTTGACAGCCATCCTGCTGATGAAATCTGGCTGCAAAGTTACAAAGACCAAGTGAGGATGTTCCTTAGATATTAAAGATGAGAAATTGTTGCATATTAATGAGATGCATTACATTGTTCATGCCCATGCACATTGCCAATTGGTTAATGAACACCTTTGCCAAGAATCCATCTTATTGAGTCTTTTCTCCGCCCTTTTATTTGTCAAAGATTTTTAGAATGCTAAGAAGCAGTTAAATTCACAGTGACACACCGTGACAATACCCTTGTTGATCTCAAAGCAGTGAAACAGAAAATTGCCAATTAGTGACAGCCTCCTTATAAAGACAGAGCACGAGAGTCAATGAAATTGGCACTGATGAGTTCTCATTAAAAAGAAGTGGAAAGGAAATTTGGAGAGCAGAAAAACTCTTGAACAATTACATCAATAATGTGCATGTCTGCCTGATGCCAACAGAGCATTAATGGGCTTCAAAAAGCAAGGAAACCTAATTAAGAACCAGCCACAGTATGCAGCCATCTTCAAATAGATTTGTAAAAGAAAAATATCAACTCAAGATGGATCAATAATCACAGCAGGGAGTCGCAGTCTGTAATAATAAACCTATTCAGCAATAATTTAATGTGCAACCAACCAAGAATGTGTTTCATATATTACTGTACATATTTAATCCACCAGTTGCTTGAAAACGTTGAACATTAAATATAATGCAGGCACATTCTTGGAGCCAAACATTGTTTCAATATCTGTGGTTTATATTTTAGATTCTTCAAGTATAAAACAGTAACAAATACAACGTGAAGCGAATAACGTCGATCATCTCCTAATAAGGCCACATGTTAAGGTCTGGTTAGTTTAGGTGGTAAGCGAACAAATTAAGTTCTAAACAAAAGTTCGGGAGGAGCAAGATCATCCAGACCTGTCAATCACGCCACTAACATATATAAACAGCCACGTACCATAGTCCTGGGACAATTCTTCTGGCATCCCACCTCCCCAACTCCACCTAATTTTCCAATTTTCTAAACTCCTTACTCTATTCTGTAAGTGGGGGTGTTTCTGGAACTAATCAAGTCTCGAGCTCAAGACCAAATCAGTTTAATGTTAAAAGCAGATGGCTGGACGAGCAGGCGAACTAGTGAATCAGTTCTCATGGTCAACGTGGTGAATGCAGGAGAAATGGGCAGGAGTAAAGACCTGTGCACTTTGACAAGGGCCAAATTGTTATGGCCAGTCGACTGGGTCAGAGCATCTCTGAAACGGCAAGTCTTGTGGGGTGCTCCCAATCAGCAGTGGTGAGTACCTACCAACAATGGTCCAAGGAGGGACAAACCACAAACCGGCGACAGGCTCATCGATGCGCGAGGGCAACAAAGACTATGCCGTCTGGTCAGAACCGACAGAAGGTCTACTGTGGCACAAGTCACAAAAACTTTTAATGGTTACGAGAGGAATGTGCATCACACTTTGTTGCGTATGGGGCTGTGTAGCCACAGACCGGTCGGAGTTCCCATGATGACCCCTGTCCATCTTGGAGTAGTGAAATAAGGTCGCCTGGTCCAATGAGTCCTGTTTTCTTTTACATCATGTGGACAGCCTTGTACGTGTACACCGTTTACCTGGGGAACAGATGGCACCAGGATGCACTGTGGGAAGACGACAAGTCGGTGGAGGGAGTGCGATGCTCTGGGTAATGTTCTTTTGGGAAACCCTGGGTCCAGTCATTCATGTGGATGTCAATTTGACACATGTCTCCTACCTAAACAATGTTGCAGACCAGGTACACCCCTTCATGGCAATTATATTCCCTGATGACAGTGGCCTCTTTCAGCAGGATAATGTGCCCTGCTACACTGCACACATTGTTTGGTAATAGTTTGAGGAACACGATGAAGAGTTCAAGGGGTTGCGCTGTCCTCCAAATTCCCCAGATCTCAATCCAATTGAGCATCTGTGGAATGTGCTGGAACAACAAGTCCGATCCATGGCGGCTCCACCTCACAACTTACAGGACTTGAAGGTAATGTCTTGGTGCCAGATACCACAGGACACCTTCAGGGTCTTTGTAGAGTCCATGCCTTGGCGGGTCAGCACTGTTTTGGCAGCATGTGGAGGATCAACAGCATATTAGGCAGGTGGTCATAATGTTTTGGATCATTAGTGTATTTAACCCACCAGTAGTTTGAAAACGTTGAACTTTAAATATGATACAGGCACATTCTTTGAGCCAAACCTTGTTTCCAAAGCTGTGGTTTATATTTTAGATTCTTCAAGTATAAAACAGTGAGAATATATATAAGTTTTCTGTTAGCATTTTTCCTCTGAGGTGCAAGACAAAGCTAGAAAACAAAAGTCAAAGTCTTTGTCAAGACTAACTTTGAATGCCATTCTTAAGGTGAGTTATTTGTTTGTTAGGTGGTTGCTAAGGTATTCAGATGGTTGCTATGGCATTGCTAAGTGGCTTTTGAGTGGTTGCCAGGGTTACTATGTGTTTGCTGAGGTGTCCTGGCCATTTACTTGGGCATTGCTAGTGGTTCATAGGTTTTTTTTTTATGGTTGCTAGGCAGTATTCAATGGTTGCTAATGGCATTGCAAGGTGGCTTTTAACATGTTCTGGTGGTTAAGAGGGTGTTCTGAATGATTTCTAGACTGTTGCTAGGGTGTTCTGGGTGGCTAGGGCATTGTTGGGTGGTTGTTAGGATGTTCAAGGTGGTTGATAGGCAGTTGCTAGAGGTTTCCTATTGTTTTCTGGGTGGCTGCTTGAGTATTCTGAATTGAGTGGTTACTCAGATCTTCTGAGTTGTTGCCTTGGTGTTCTGAATGGTTGCTCGGCAGTTTCTAGGCTGCTGCATTCTGGGTGGTTCCTAGGGCATTGCAAGTTGGTTGCTAGGGTGTTCTTGGTGGTTAATTGGCAGTTGCCAGATGGTTCCTAGGGTTTTCTTGAAGATTTGTAGGCAATATTCGATGGTTCCAATGGCATTGCTAAGTGATTTCTAATGTGTTCTGGTGGTTGAGATGGTGTTCTGAATGGTTTCTAGGCTGTTGCTAGGGCGTTCTGTATGGTTGCTAGGACATTTTTAGGGTTCAAGGTGGTTTATAGGCAGTTGCAAGACATTTGCTAGTGTTTTCTGGGTGGTTGCTAGGGAATTATGAGTGGTAGCTAAGGTGTTGCTAACATTTTGTGAGTGGTTGCTAGGGTTACTATGTGGTTGCTGAGGTGTTCTGGCCATTTTCTTGGGCATTGCTAGGTGTCTGAATGGTTGCTATGGCATTTGCTCAGTGGCTTCTAAGATAATCTGAGTTGTTGCCTTGGTGTTCTGAATGGTTGCTTGGCAGTTTCTAGGCTGTTGCATTATGGGTGGTTTCTAGGGCATTATTAGGTGGCTGCTAAGGTGTTCTAGTTTTCTTGGTGGTTTCTAGGCAGTATTTGATGGTTGCAGTGGTATTGCTAAGTGGTTTCTAAGGTGTTCTGGTGGTTGAGATGGTGTTCTGAATGGTTTCTAGGCTGTTGCTAGGGCATTCTGGGTGGCTAGGGCATTGTTAGGTGGTTGTTAGGATGTTCAGTGAAGTTGACAGGCAGTTGCTAGACAATTCCTAGTGTTTTCTGAGTGGTTGCTAGGGGATTCTGAATGGTAGCTAAGGTGTTGCTAACATTTTGTGAGTGGTTGCTTTGGGTGCAATGTGGTTACTAAGGGTTTCTGGTCATTTGCTTGGCCATTGTTAGGTATTCGAATGGTTGCCATGGCATTTCCAAATGACTTCTAAAGTGTTCTGAATGGTTGCTAGGCAGTTTCTAAGCTGTTTCATTCTTGGCAGTTGCTAGGCTGTTCTAGGTGGTTAATAGGCAGTTGATATATGGTTCCTAGTGTTTGCTTGGTGGTTGCTAGGCAGTATTCAGTGGTTGCTATGGCATTGCTAAGTGGCTTCAAATGTGTTCAGGTGGTTTCTGGGCTGTCACTAGGGCATTTTCTGTGGTTGCTAGGTGTTGGGCACTTTGGGTGGTTGCTAGGTGTTGGGCAGGTTTGGTTATTAGTAATAATTAATAATTATCAAAGATATTTATTAATTATTAAAATCAATAGAACATTAATTAGAATCAATATTAGCTTTTTAATCCTATAAATCAACAATCATCAAAGATAACTATCAACTGTCAAAATCAATAGAATATTAATTATGATCAAAGACAACTATTAATTATTAAATTCAATAGAACATTGTTTAGAATCAACAATAACCAGACAGTATAGCAGTCTCAATATAGAATTGTTCTCTTAGGAAAGTTGACATCCGGAGAACATCGACATTCAAAAGGTAAACAATGAAGGCTTTAATCCGAGCACTGATATCCCCTGCCAGCCCTTGGCACAGGTGCATGCAGAACAATACCAAAACACTTCTCTTTAAAGTATAACAAAGTTTACTGATGCAGTAATATCAATATATAATCAATACAGTGCAGTCGATAAACGTCCGACTTCCAACTACAAACTAAACAGTAACATGATTCGATATGGTAACAGAGAAGCATATAATACATGAGAGGAATGTGTGTGTGTGTGTGTGTGTAAGGAGAGAAGCAGGGCACAAAATGGCGAACGTGGCTCTCGTGCAGATTAAGTCATGCGAGGTTTCCGGCCAGAGAATGTGGGCGGAGAGACTAGTCAATGGCGTCTGCCCATTTAACGTGTGTCTCTGCTGGTACGATAACTTAGGGATAAAGCTGGGCTCTATCGCCATGTTATCTGCTCGCCAAATGTGTGCGCACGTATGTTTGTTAAGGGTCTTGTGCATGTGCAGTTATTACAAGAGAGAGAACAGGGTGACGGCACCGAAGCCGGTCTTAGCGATCGTGGGAGAGAAGGCAACTGTTATATTTATCACTCAGAGATGCGGTGAACGGCTTGTAATCCGTCCGCCGTGGTCGTTGGTTCTTTAACGGATAACCCGGGTCTCACCCACGATGGCAGAAATGCACAAACAAACCAACGTGGTTGGATGACAAAACAGCAAATCTCATCCATGGTAACAGTAAGTTACATGAATACCTTGAGTATTATTAGCAGCAATGAGAGGACTCGGCGGTCCGTAAACTGTACAAGCAACAACCTTGATACACAAGAATAACACACTATAATAATCTATCTCTGCCCAGACGTAAACCTCTTACTTGAGTCGCGTGAGGGCGCATGTAGAATTTGTGTTTATCCATCGTTTGAATCTGACTCGGTTCCTCGAAGTTTGGGTGATGACTGGAGGCCGTTTCCTCGCTCTGTCGGTGGGCGGTACGGTGGCTGATTCTCGGCGGGTTGGCGGAGATATCAGCGAAGTCGACTCGGATTAAGAAGGAAGAGAAATCTTCTTTCTTCACTTCTGCAGGCAAAATGTGAGACGAGAATTGCTCAGCAGTCTCCTTCGGATCCGTTAGTGTGCTCGGTGGAACCCGGAGAAGTCTCGGCTCATCCAGCAAGATGGAGACTGTATGGCCAAAGTTGGAATGTACGTTTCTTCCTTGGGCAATGAGGCTACACCTGGGATCAGCAGGGCTGCAACTAGATGTGGCTCATATTGTCTCTGGAAGCAAAGCTTAGAAGAATCTCTGAGGTTTTATACTCTCGATGACGTCATGGTTGATGGACATGTTCTGTCATGCGTTTCATCCAATAAGAGTTGAGGGTTTGAGCAAGGCATTACTAAGTGGCTTCTAGGTGTTCTGAATTGTTGCCTGGGTGTTCTGAATGGTTTCTAGGTAATTTCTAGGCTTTTGTGTTCTGGGAGGTTGCTAGGGAAATCTGTAGGTGGTTGCTAGGGTGTTCTAGGCAGTTGATAGGCAGTGGCTAGACAGTTCCTGTGGTCTTCTTGTTGGTTGCTAGGTAGTTGCTAGAGTGCTTTGGGTTGTTGCTATGCAGTTAATAGGCACTTGCTAAGGTTGTTAGGTGCCTGCTGTGTTGTGGCTGTTGGCTTGGACGTTGATATGCAGTTATTAAAGTGTGATGATTTGATGCTAGATGGTTGCTATGGTGTTTGTGTGCTTACTTAGAAGTAGCTTCTAAGATGTTCTGAATGGTTGCCAGTGTTACTAGATGGTTGCTGAGGGGTTTTAGCCATTTGCATGTATTGCTATGCAGTTATAAAGTTGTGTTGATTGGTTGCTAGGTGGTACTAAAGTGACTAAAGTGGTTGCGAGGGTATTCGGGGTGTTTTTTTAAGCAGTTTCTAGGCTGTTGCTAAGGTGTTCTCTGTGGTTGCTAGGGCATTCTGGGTGGTTGATATGATTTTGCTGGATGGTTACTACTGTGAATAGATGGATGGATAGATGGATGGATGGACAGATAGACGGATGGACAGAACTAAACCACTGACTGTATAAGAAGTGAAATTAGCAATGGAAACGAGTGACAGCCACAACTGCACACTAGATCCTAACTTCAGCAGAGGAGCTAATTTACACCTTTCCTGTGTGAACTTGACATGGGGCCAATACAGTTGTATTTGAGATGGATACAGCATCAAGATAAAAGAAAGAAGTAAATCTATATACTGATATGGTTCTTTCTGCAAAATCAGTGCAAAATGAGAATACAAAAAGTTGTAGCAGTACAGAATAAAGACAGTGTCTAAATTATTAATAGGATTTTCTGAAGAAAATATGGTGCTTACAAAAAGGTGGTTGCCAAGGTGTTCTAGGTGGTTGCTAGGTTGTTGCATGCTTACTTCCTCAAGGCAAAGTTCCCAATCCAAGTCAATGTGATATTTAGTTCTCCATGATTCTCAGTAAGTCTGATTGTTTAGGAACAGAATAGTACACCTCTCATCAACAAGCCACATGATTTGGTATAACTCGTGTCTGTAGCATAATCGGTGCTGGATGAGTTATGTGCCAAAGTTTAATACTTAGTGTTTAGGGCAAGATTATTCAACTTTATCAACAAGTGGGCCAAGTGGAAAAATACTTCAGGGCATGTGTGCCAAGCCAGAATATTTTGTCAACAAAGCTTCTATCTACAGATAGCAGGACAGCAGTTCTACAAAATAGTGTAATATGTGTTTACTATATAAATGTCAATAATAATAATAATTATAATAAAGGAAATAGACATCCACACACTGAAATTAAAGCTCCAAACTTTATTTAGAAAAAAGGCAATGTTTCGACCTATTAGGTCTTCATCAGGCCTGATTGTACCCTAGTCCCACCCCAAACTAACATAATTGGTTAAGACAGATTTTGGGTTACTCAAACAAACTGAGCAAATGTTTTGATGACACCACAGTGTTTAGAATGTTCAGGAAGTCAGTATGCCAATGGCTTTCAAACAAATCATCATAAAATTGTCATGACATTTTTAATTTAGGGGTGAATTATCATCAACAACAACAACAACAACAACAACAAAAATACACATCAGCTTTAAAGCATCATTTATAAAACTGCTTTGAGTTCGGCATATTTTTGCATGTGTGAGTGAGTCACTCGTGAATGTTGGCCCTGTTTCTATAGGAGCAACTTGGGAAGTACCCAGTTTCTCAAGACACAGCAATGTCAAGCAATCTGATGTTTCAATCAGGTATTAATGTGGGTCTTTCCTTGCCCACAAGCATGGCTACACAATTTATACTGTGGAAATAAATAATTTCAAGAAGACGGGGAGTAACAGTTTTATCCGCAGCACATCAGCGAATGTTTTTTTTTTTTTTTCACAAATGTCTTTTGAGAAGTCCATTCATCATAATATGTGACTAGTTTAACCACACTCATCATCTGCAAAATTCTTAGACGAAAGACATTGGTATGAGTGTTTCAGATGATTAGACGAGGATGGTAACCGATCTGTCTTCTTCCAGTGGAACAGAAACTGAAGCTCCACATGAGCTGTAGCCAAACATATGTTCATCACCATGCCTATCATTGCAAACAGTAACCTCTATAGACTCTATGTGAACATCTTCCAAGAAAATGTAGTCTTCTGACATAAAATTAATTCTGGGACCATCACCTAACCAAATGGCAGATGTAGTGAAAGCCCTTGATGAGTACCATAAGCAAGCAAGAGTTGTGTTCATTCTGGTATCTAAAGGTCTATCCCTTCCAAATAACAGGATGTTACATTTAAAAGTTCATTCTGAGGTTTTTGGTATAAAGTTTCATGTTTGATAGATAATGTATGTGTTTTGTGTGTGTGGTGTAAACATGGAATAAGAAATCCATAAAAATATATTAACTCTACATTGTTAGTTAAAAGTGACTTGGATATTCCGTTTTAAATCAACCAAATTCCAGAAACTTCCTCAGCTGAAATTTTTGACTTTGTTAATACTTTTTCGAAGCATAAATATTAATGAAAGCCAAAATATGAAATGTCATGGATTAATGTCTACAGAGTATTCATTATTTTGTAAAGGGTTGTTAAAATTACATTTTTTGCCTATGAGTCTGGAGCTAAACTACAGGTCAAAGAAATAACCTTAGAAAGGTGTCAGCATCATTGGCTTATTTTTACACAGAGATAGGCAGTTCTATTACTAAAATCAGATTACTTCAGCACTCCTTGTTGCAATATATTCCAATGGTGTGAGTCTAAAAATAAAATGACATAAAAAAACTTTGTTTTTCCAAAGTTGGAGAGCCTAAAATTCAAGTTCAGTCATGTCAACTCTCTGAATATATCCACATGTTAATGTGGGTATGACATATTTATAGCAGTGTTGTAGTCAAGACCACCTAAACCGAGACCAAGTCAAGACCAAGACCAGAGTGTATTGAGACTGAGACAAGACCAAGACTTTGAGGGGCTGAGACTAAGTCGAGACCAAGGCAGGGCGAGACTGAGTCAATACCAAGACCAGACCAGTGCAAGTCCCACACTGCATGACATACTTATGATAAAATGTGGAACATGCAAACCATAGGCACTCCTCAAATTGATCTGAAAGATCCACATTCCCATTAAAACCCACAGAAAACATATTAAGATTCCTCTTCATTCACCTCTTTTATTGCCAGATATATAATGTGTATGTGTGTATGTGTGTGTGTGTGTGTGTGTGTGTGTGTGTGTGGGGGGGGGGGGGGTTCTGTGTGTGTGTGTGTGTGTATCAGTGTACCATGAGAATTGTCTTGATAAAATAATCAAAAGGCATTACAGAGGTGAATTGTATGTGTGTGAATTTTCCTTTGCTTTCTATGAGCAAACAAATACAAACATACACTAAGGAGCTAAAATCAACTTAACTTTTTTCAACACTCCTTTTACAAGTTTTACCATCCACCTAAAACAATTAAAATTTTGTGTAAGCATCCCATCAGGTTTTCTGGATGACTCTTCCTCTAGAAACCATCAAGTACAGAATATATCAAACAATTATTCAATACACAAGTTTTCACTTTTCTCTGTCTTTTCTTAAACAATATAGTAGCATTCCGAGTTGAATGGAATGCAGCAAAAGGCAGATTGCTAACGTTAGCTAGCAAGCTTTGCTAGCATCACTTACACTTTGCTTATCTTTCTTTATGCTTTCTTTGTAAGTGCTGATACAATTTTGACGTTGTCCCAGCCGTCTCGGTAACATTACATTGCAGAATTTGCATACTGCTGTGTGTTTTCTTTTGGATACTTTTTTTTTTTCAGATGAGCTCTTTGTGGTTTAGGTCAGTGTTTCCCAACTTTTTTCTGCCACGGCATACTTTTTACGATTCAAAAATCCCATTGCACACCACTATCCCACATAACCATCGTCGATAGTTTTCCTTTTCAAGAACTTGTCCAAGTTTTCTGTCTGTCTTAGTAGTGTGAACTCGTAATGTTTGAAATTTGGCTATGCAAATAATGCAAGTAACATAGGTACACTGTATAATGAGGTCACAGATGCCAAGAGTGCTAATTGGATTATGACAAACCAACATATTTGTGTCTTTTCCAATTTGTAGATTTGTTCTTGCAAATTAATTCTTGCAAAGGCACAGCAAATACATTTTTATTATTTATTTATTTACTGTATTTTCCGGAAATAAAGTCGCACCTGACTATAAGTCGCACTGGGTCAAAATCGCGTTGTTGATAGAGAGAAAAAAAAAACACAAGTCACACTGACAGAGGTTGCATCCGGCAGGCAATAGAACCCGAGAGCAGCTGCCCGGCCTCCATTCACCAGTTCAGATGTCAAACGTGCTCCATGAAGATTACAGTACCTCATAATCTACACATCGTATCACGGTGTTTTTGGACTTGTTTAAAACAGGAGAATTTGCTTTTAGTAATTGTATGTAACAGTTTCTCATATTCTCTTTATGTTTCATGAGAAATGCGACAAGTATGCTACATCTGTTTATAACATCTGTAACTATGCTGTGCACAAATAAACAGCTTTTAGTCTTTGAGTAAAACAATACACCTGTTGTATTCTATTCATTCATTCGGTTCACTGACTGAATGTTTTTACGACAAGTGTGTTGAAGCATAATTTTGTGGGCATGTGAGGAGTTGCGTTTGGCAGCAGACCAGAGTTTGCTAGAAAAATAATGTTATGATTGACAAAATATTTAAACTGGTAGCATAAAATACTTCGTAATGGAAAATATACTGAATTGGCAACTTTAAAACTCTTCTACCGTCTCTATGCCTTCACTAAAATACTGGGGGAAAAAAACTGTATTTATTTATTTTGAGGAATTTGATCATTTTCCATAGCACACCTGACAGTCTTTCACAGCACACTAGTGGGCACAGTGGTTGGGAAACAAACATTGTAATGTTAATAAATAAATCAGACGATGCACAGGCAATGCACAGGCAATTTAGTGATATCCCCGCAGTTGTGGTCTTGACCGGTCTTGAAATAAAATCCTAGGTCCTCTTTGTCTGCGACCGAGTCAAGACCGAGTAAAAATGCGGTCGATTCCGAGACGAGACCAAGACCTTCAAAAGGTGGTCCCGAGACCGGTGTCTTGAGACCAAGACCGATCTTGAGTACTACAACACTGATTGATAGGATATTGATCTTGGCAGACTAGATCTGCTACGCTGCTGCTGCTGCTGCTGCTGCTTCAGGGCAAGTATTGAGACTTGCTACTGCTAGAACATACACATACATATTGAGTTAAGTATGTGGACATCCTGCTGCTGCACAATTAGAGAAAAAACACAAGACATGCTGCATCGAGCATGTAGGACATGCTGCTGAACAAATAGACATACATACAATCATACACGCTGCAGTGAAACCGGCTTATCTGAAAAATTGAGCTATTTAAATGTTAGCCAAAGAGAGAGACACAAGTTAATTGGCTACCAGATTACATGTCAAAGGACCAATCATCTTACAACATGTGATCCGATTGGCCTAGCATGTTACATGTGAGTGAGCTGATTGGCTAACAGATATCAGCTTGCGCCACAGAGTTAAATGGCTCAACTTTATTGAGTCATGTCAACTCTCTGCAAAAATGTAGCTAGTTAATGTAGGTACTGTATTAATAGAATTGGTCTTGGCAGACTAGATCTGCTACACTGCTGCTACAGAGCAAGAACGGTGACTTTCTACTGCTAAAACATATACAGACATACTGTTTTAACAATGTGTACATGCTGCTATACAATTAGACCAAATGCAAGACATTCTGCATCGAGCATGAAGGACATGCTTCTGCACAAATAGACATACATACAAATCCCCAACAAAGCAGAGAAGCTGCATAAATGCATAACACATAAACACAAAACACAACCCCCAACCAAGCAGATATATCACCAAGACTTATGTACTGCTGCTGCTCCGAAGAGCCATGTGCACCGAGTGTAAGCTTGGTGTGCCTTGGCTACTGGCCGAATGATGTAATGCTAATTAACTACATTTCTATGTGTGCTTTGGCCTGCTAGGCCGAAAGGCTTAAATGGCTAGTGACCTGACTCATAATGTGTAACTGGACCTGGAAAGCCCATGGCTTATTTAACTAGTGAATTAGCCTCACTATGTGTGGATTTATTTAAACTAATGACCTAAGATAGTGATGTGTGCCAGCCCAGATTTGGCTAAGGCTTACCTTGTTGAAGATGTGATTCTATGTATGATGGCCAAAAGTAGACCTTACCGTGCAAGCTGGTAGAAGAAAGAGCCACAGCAACCACCTGAGAATTTTCAGAGAAAAACTCTTGCAGTGTGCTTTAGTGAAACTGGCTTATCAGCAAAACTGAGCTAATAGAGAGACACAAGTTGATTGGCTACCCGATTACATGTCAAAGGACCAATCAGCTTACACCATACAAGCCGATTGGCTTTACATATCACATATGAGCCAGTTGGTTAACAGATAAGTTCAAAGAACATATCAGCTTGAGCCACATAGAGTTACATGGCTTAACTTCATTCATAAGTATTAAAGTTACAGTATATTAATATCCTTCTAGATTCTAGTACAGAATCAACTTTCCTTTTTGTATCTTAATTTTTAAGGCCCTATATGGTTAAATCCCAAATATATAGGACTCTCAATGTGGCTCCATGCATAAATTGTTTAATTTAACCAGTTTCAATGGTCAAAAGCCAAATGTGGACAAACAAAACAAAGTACATTTATTGTTTAAACTAATAATATACCTTTACTTATTCACATAAAAACAAAAATGTGTCAATCTCGATTTCCAGAGTCCAAAAATACACTATTTTTAAGAATAACACATTTGGCTCCTCAGTTAGTGCAATACCTAGATTTTGGATTTTTGAGAAATGCACATCTGCAAAGCTCTAGAATATATATGTAATTTTCCAATATATACATCAATGACAATGTTATTCAAGACTAATATGGCAGTTTTAAATTCTTTTTTTTTTTTTTTTTTTTTGTCTCAAGAGCCTATATGTCTCTATATGTTTTTTGTAAACATTTCCATTAACTCTAAGAAGATTATGCCAATGATGTAATTATTTATTAATCTGAAGCTCCTGCTGTTTGTGTCTCCCAACCTTCAGTTTTCCATTGCTGCTTCTGATTAGCAATCAGAGGGGCCCATTAGGCACACTAATGTTCTGTTTCCAGGGGCCCTGTTTATCACATAGGGTAATTTTGTCCTGCTTCTTGGACTCTTTTCAATGACACAAACTAAAATAAAATTCATAGCACACTTGTGTAACACAAAAAGTAATTTCTGTACTGCTATGTTGTAGAATACAGTCTGTTTAAAGAATAAACAAATATTAAATTGTTATAGACATTTCAATACTCATCTTGAATCCTTAACAGGCATCAAGTTACTGCTGTCTGCAACCAGCGGCAGACAATAATAAATGTTGTATGTTTTCTTGACAAAGCAAACCGTCTTGGTTACTATCGTAACCTCCGTTCCCTGAAGGAGGGAACGATATGTTGTGTCAATGTAGTGACACTAGGGGTCACTATTGGGAGCCCCAAACACCTCTATGAGAAACGTCTCATTCCCTCCATCAGGGAACAGAGGTTATGAAAGTAACCAAGACATTCCCTATCTGTCACACATCTATCTGTCGACGTTGTGTCAATGTAGTGACACTAGGGGGCCCTATATGAAACGCCACAACTAGCTGAACTGTGTTACGTGGACTGGTGGTGCGAGACGGGCAGGCCATTGCGTGCCTCGTAGCCAGCACACCTGGCCATCACATAACCTCCCCCAACGATCGTACGAGCATCATACGGTCCGCTGTACCTCCGGCACATGTCTACTGCCCAAGAATGGGGACAGGCTGCCCCAGCTGTGGCCTCTTCTCTTTTTTTATCCCCCCAAAAAAATGGAAACCTTGTTCAGCTGGGAGCCATTAAGTGTCCACGTCGGGGGGGTGTCACTCCCAAGGGGAAGACACCGTGGAGACCACACCCTACCCGAAGGGGAGGTAATGTGTGGAAATATGTCACATGGTCTTACCGAGTTTTTTTGGCAGTGTTGTATGTGGAGAAGTCCCGTGGTAGGTCCTACACAGAGGGGACGGAGCTCTACAAACACGGTGACCGGTGGCAGAGGGGACTCTGCCTAAGGAAGATGCGGGTTTACCAATGGGGAAACCGTCTCACAGATGATACATCACATGGGGTTACAGACAGGCATCCAGTGCATGTGGAGCACCCACCCCAGTACAGGGCCTACTAGCACACGTACTGGGCCGGCATCAAGTTTCTCCGCAAACTCGTCTGCCACAGGGCTAAGGAGGAAGGACATCCAGGGTCCACAGTCTCGGTGAACACGGCTGGGGGGTAAAGGCATACGTCTCCCCCTCCAGGAGGGGAAAGGCACTGTACACAAGTGGTACACCCGGCCAGTTGTCCCGCACACTTACCTGTTCGTACCTGGGATGAAACTGGCTCAACCCGGAGATTGTAGAATCTCATGAAGGTATTGGGTGTTGCCCAGCCCGCTGCTCTACAGATGTCTGCTAAAGAGACGCCACTGGTCAGGGCCCAGGAAGCCGCAACACTCCTGGTAGAGTGTGCTCGTAGCCCCAAGGGGGGCGGCACATACTGGGCGTGATATGCCAATGCGATGGCGTCAATGACCCAGTGGGCGATCCTCTGTTTGGAGACAGCACTCCCTTTCCGCTGTCCTCCAAAGCAGACAAAGAGCTGCTCAGAGCATCTAAAGCTCTGGGTGTGACCCAAATAGATGTGCAAAGCGCACACTGGACACAGCAATGCCAAGGCTGGGTCTGCCTCCTCCTGGGGCAGTGCTTGCAGGTTCACCACTTGATCCCAAAACGGGATCTTGAGAACCTTGGGCACATAGCCCGGTTGGGGTCTCAGGACCATGTGAGAGTATTCCGGACTGAACTCCGGGCAAGTGTCGCTGACAGAGAACACCTCAGGTCCCCTACCCTCTTGATGGATGTGAGCGCAGTCAGGAGGGCAGTCTTCAAAAGAGTGCCTTTAGCTCAACTGTCTCCAAGGGCTCAAATGGGGCTCCCTGCAGGCCCTGTTGGACCATGGAGAGATCCCATGAGGGAATGAGGTGCGGTCTGGGAGGGTTCAGCCTTCTCAGCCTCTAAGGAACCTGATGATCAGGTCATGCTTCCCGAGAGACTTACTGTAAACTGCCTCATGGTGTGCCGCAATAGCGGCCACGTACACCTTCAAGCCGCCCTTCCAGCCTCTCCTGCAGGAAGGAAAGCACCGACCTGACTGTGCATCTCTGGGGGTCTTCGCGTCGGGAAGAACACCACTTAGCGAACTGACGCCACTTCAAAGCAAACAGGCGCCTCGTAGAGGGAGCCGTAGCCTGAATGATCATGTCTACCGCCACAGGTGGTAGGCCACTTAGATCTTCCGTGTCCCATCCAAGGGCCAGCCGTGGAGGTTCCAGAGGTCTGTTTGCGGGTGCCAGATGGTGCAGATGGTGAGAAAGAAGGTTCTTCCTCAGGGGAATTTGCCGGGGGGCTGTCGCGAGGAGTGCGAGGTCTGAGAACCAAGTCTGGGTGGGCCAGTAGGGTGCTACTGGACGACCTGCTCCTTGTCCTCCCTGACCTTGCACAGGGTCTGTGCAAGTAGGCTCACCGGGGGGAATGCATACTTGCATAGCCCCTGGGGCCAGCTGTGTGCCAGCGTGTCTGTGCCGAGGGGAGCCTCGGTCAGGGCGTACCAGAGCGGGCAGTGGGAGGATTCCCAGGAAGCGAACAGGTCTACCTGTGCTTGACCAAATTGACTCCAAATCAGCTGGACCACTTAGGGGTGGAGACTCCACTCTCCCCTGAGCGTGATCTGCAGTGACAGCGCATCTGCCACACTGTTGAGGTCGCCCGGGATGTGAGTGGCTCGCAACAAGGAGTCGCTGCTGACTCCAGAGGAGGAGATGGTGGGGAAGTTGCGACATGTGACGGGAGCGCAAGCCACCTTGGTGGTTGACGTATGCTACCATCACCATATAATCCATCCAGACAAACACATGCTTGCCCTGGATCAACAGCCGAAGCCTCCACAGGGCAAGCAACACTGCCAGCAACTCGAGGCAGTTGATGTGCCAACGCAGTCACGGTCCCGTCCAAGAGCTGGTGGCTGCGTGCCCATTGCACACGGCGCCCCAGCCTGACTTGGAGGCGTCCCTCGTGAAATGCCAGGTCTATCCAAGGGCTGAACAAGCGGCGGCAGATTGGCGTGATGCCCACGCGATGTGCCCCGTGGCACCATGCCCATCTCGTGACTTGAGTCTGAAGCCAGTGCTGAAGTGGTCTCATATGCATCAGCCCGAGCGCCGTGACCACCGCAGAGGACGCCATATGACCCAGGAGACTCTGAAATTGCCTCAGTGGGACCGCCATTCTCCGCCTGAATGATTTCAGGCAGTTCAGCACCGACTGCGCACGCTCGTTCGTGAGGTGCACCATCATCGAGACTGAGTCTAACTACAACCCGAGAAAAGAGATGCTCTGAGCTGTGGAGAGCTTGTGCTTTTCCCAGTTGACCCGAAGCCCCAGCCGGCTGAGGGACACTAGGTCCCTGTGCGCACACAACAAATCCTGAGAGTGAGCTAGGATTAGCCAGTCGTTGAGATAGTTGAGGATGCAGATGCCCACTTCCCTTAGCGGGGCAATGGCTGCCTTTACTTTCGTAAAGATGAAAGGCGACAGGGACAGACCGAAGGCGAGGGCCTTGTACTGGTACGCCCGGCCCTTCGAAAGCAAACCGCAGGTAGGGCCTGTGTTGAGGTAAAACCGAGACGTGGAAATACGCGTCCTTCAGGTCTACCGCCGTGAACCAATATTGATGCTGAATGCTTGCTAAAATGCGTTTCCGCATCAGCATCTTGAATGGGAGTCTGTGCAAGGCCCAGTTCAGTACTCGCAGGTCCAAGATTGGCCGCAACCCACCGCTTTTCTTCGGTATGATGAAATAGGGGCTGTAAAACCCTTCTTCATCTCTGCTGGAGGGACAGGCTCTATTGCGTCCTTCTGCAGAAGGGTCGCGATCTCCGCATGCAGGACAGCTGCGTTCTCACCCCTCACTGAGGTGAAACGGACGCCGTTGAACCTGGGCGGATGCCTGGCGAACTGAATCGCATAGCCGAGTCGGACTGTCCTGGTCAGCCATGGCGATGGGTTGGAGAGTGCATGCCACACCTCCAAACTCCAGGCGAGGGGGACCAAGGGGACAATCACGTCGGACGTACTGGCGGGTGGGGCCTTGCGGCGGGGCGGAGCCTGAGGCGCCACATTGCGGGGGCTCGAGCCCTGAACTCGTGGCTGTGCTGAGTCTGGGGACGTCGAAGCACTTTCCTGGCTCCGGATACCCACCATAGGACCAGTCAGGGAGGGGGGAGGAGGGAAATCTTCCCAGTAGTCCGTCAAAACCGCCCTGGTGTGGGTGTGTTTGTGCCACAGCTGGGCGCGCCATGCCTGCCGTAAATGTGGGCGTCTGCTTCCTGCAGGTGGCTCCACCCGGGGCCAGGCCGCCGGGGCGGGCTGCAGTGGAGCCGGTGTTTTTTCCACAGGGGGACGCCCTTGGCGATGAGCAGACAGGTGCTGGATCTTGATCTGCGCCGTGGCAGGATGTGCTGAATAGCCTCCGTCTGCTTCTTAACTGCCGAGAACTGCTTGGCAAAGTCCTCGACGTTGTCGCCGAATAGGCCAACCTGGGAGATGGGGCATCAAGGAACAGTGCCTTGTCAGCCTACCTCATCTCGACCAGGTTGAGCCAAAGGTGCCGTTCCTGGACCACGAGGGTGGACATCACCTGCCCGAGAGTCCGCGCCATGACCTTCATCGCCCGGAGAGTGAGATCGGTCGCCGAATGCAGCTCCTGCTTCAATCCCGGGTCATAACTTCCCTCGTGCAGTTCTTTGAGCACCGTGGCTTGGTGCACTTGCAGGAGAGCCATAGCATGCAGGGCGGAGGCTGCCTGTCCAGTGGCACCATAGGCCTTAGCCGCCAGAGACGATGTAAACCTACAGGCCCTGGAGGGGTGTCTCGGGCTGTTCCGCCAGGTGGCGGCGTTCTGCGGGCACATGTGCACCGCAACCCCCTTATCCATCTGGGGAATCGCCGAGTACCCACTGGCAGCCCCACCGAGGCGAGAGGTGCGCACCACGACCTCTTAAGCTCCTCATGCACCTCCAGGAAGAAAGGGACTGGGGCAGGTGGCGCTCTGGGCACAGGAACCAATTGTCATGCCGCCATTGGATGGCCACACCCGAAGGTGGGAGCCCAGCCGAGTCCTCAGCATCAGACTGGACGAGCCCACTCTCCGATGCTGCGATCGACAGCTCATCCTCTTTGCGAGCCCCAAATGAGACCGCGAACTCGCCCTGAGACGAGCTGGCAGTCTCATCCCAGAACTCGACCGGGGCGAACAAGCGCACTGGGGAATGGAAGGTCCATGGGGGGTTACCCGGCGGAGCAGCTCCCATTAGGGTCCCCAAATCGCCCACAGTGCTAACCGACACAGCCTCATACCCGTAGGTAGAAGGACCGAGGTGGAGAGACGCTGGGGTGGCTTTCCCTCTGACGAAAGAAAGCCGCGACCGCAACATTGCCATGGTCATTTTCTCGCAGTGAGGACATGACCTGTCCACGAACGCTGTCTCCGCGTGGGCAGCGCCCAAGCACGTAAGACAGGGATCGTGGCCGTCGGAAGCAGAGAGGTAACAACTGCAACCAGGAATTATACAGAAATGGAAAGACATCTTTAAAAAGACACTCACCGTGAGTGCCACTCTTTTAGAAGGGAAATATACTCTTTTAGAGGAAGAATATACTCTTTTAGTCAGCTGAAGCACCCAGGGGCGTTCTCTGCACTCCACTGGTGCAAGAGGGGGAGAAGCCGCTGTAATGTGCCGTAAATCCAACAGCTTTTGTAGAGGTGAATGGATCGGCAGAGGAATTCAGCTTGCTGAAATACAACCGCTGGGCTCTGAAGAGAAAATCTGAATGAGTGGTTGCGAACCAGCTCCTTTTATACCCGTATGTCCGGGGGAGTGGCATGCAAATTCCACTCGCCAATTCCCATTGGCCTTTTTTCAAAGATCAGAGGTGTTTGGGGCTCCCAAGAGTGACCCCTAGTGTCACTACATCGACACAACGTCGAGTGAGTGACAGATAAGGAAACAGTGTTATTCTACAGACATGTTTTGAGATTTTTGCTAAATCCCTAAACCAAGGCTAAAATTATCAACTCTAACTCCTCCTAGAGGTTTCAAGCTAAATCCACCAACATTGGTACAGACCTTCAGACTTAGTGTGCTATGTATTTTCTAACTGATCCGAATTACAATTTTTTCACAGCCTAAAATAAAATAAAAAAATCCCATAAACTCTCACTGACAAAATGTTAAAATGCGCCAAGACTAATCAAACTCCAACTGTCCAATCCATCCATCAATCTCGACAAACTCCACCTATCCTAGTTATACTGTACATGAACTAAAACCAAAACTAAAATGTTCCTAAAAACAGAAAAGTGCTATTTAAACTGGAGCTGCATCTGATTGCCTATTGGACATTGGGCTTTTAATCAATGTATTGTTGTCCCGTCTGGAAGCTTCACCATAAGTCGGTTGGTTATGTACGTGATTGACAGTGAACAAAATGGAAAATCACAGTTGTTGATCAGCTTTCATAATTGGATTTTTTGCCAATTTTTTTGCAGTTTTGAATTTAGTTAATCATTTTCGTTAAGAAATTGCACTGTTTGAGTAGTAGTTTGAGCAGCTTTTCGGACAACATTGCAGACACCAAAAACAAGATTTTATTTTTTTAATGGTATAAACGATGAAGTCATTGTGTAGTATGTTTTGTTTTATTGTTTTTACTTTTTCACAGTTTTGGTTTTCAAGTTCTCACACTGTCTGCCTCCTAAAAATTACTCATTTGCACATCTGCCGTGAGCATGACCTGGAGACACAGCTCACAAAACCATGAAACCACGCAATCATCCAGCAATCCAGGACATCTTTAATGACCGTGTTTTATGAGTAAAGCTTTTTGCTTTGTGTATTCAGCTGCAAGTCTCACCAATACCATGGTTCTGAATCCTCAGACAACAGCTGAGAAACCTGGGTCACCTGGTCCTGGTGGGATTTTAATTTCCAGAACTAAGGCCTTTTCATTGGTCTCAGCTGAATTAAGAGAAATATTTGTTTGAACCTGAAGCATAATCAGTGCAAGCTGAGAGTGCAGACTGATCTCACTGTGAATTTGGCAACAGTAGGTTCAAAGTTCTTCAGCTAAACTTGGTCTATGCTTACCAAAATTCAAATCTCTACCACCTAACCCAAACCCCCACCCTAACCATTAGTGGAGTAAAAATGTAATCTTAGGAGCAAAATGCATCATTCAAATCATCGATTTGATTATGATTATGTGAAAGTGATTACTTCCTGGTTTCCATGGGACATGGATATGTGTCTCTGAAGCTGCTCATGCAACACGCTAACAGAAGCGCCACAAGAAAAGTTAAACACATTTGAATTGATGCCAAGATGTCTGATGGGAGATGGCACTAGTCAGTAACTTAGTGAATAAGACAGGGTTTTGCGCTGAAAATCCACATGCAAAAGTGGCCCCACACCTTTTAGTGAATTCGCTCCTCAGCTTTCTAACCATATGGAGAACACACTTTGTACCTTTAGATTGAAAACAGTCTTCCAATTCAATGTTATCTGTGCCAGTCAAGCACAGAGATACATTTAAAAGAACTTGAACCAAATGTAAACATTTACTGGTCGAGAGGAGAAAACAAGTCTAAAATGCTGCAATTGCTGTTTCATGCCAGAGATGCTTTAGGGCGCCAAGAGCTGAATTGGTTTACAAATGGGTGAATTAGGAAAATGCTGATGAGAACATAATTACAAACACAATGTTAACAAAGGGAAAAACAAGAAATAAAACTCACAATGGAGTCAAGACAAATATTTAGCTCATTTGACTAAGGTTGATTTAAAGAAATGGACTAAAGCCTTGTTTATGTTTGGCGCATTAGCTCTGGCGCAAACCTCAGCAAACAGCACACGCACCTCAGAGGTGATTATTTTTGTTCTCTGTTGTACTCAAGGAGGTATATAATACCTGGAGAAAGCTATCCGTTTGCTTTCCAATTTATCTCAATGGTACTGTTGATTTGAATTCTGCCATATATGCTCATGGCTACTAAAGAATCACTATGAATGTCATAAAAGTAATTCTGTTTAAATTCAATTCAAATAATAAAAAAAAAAACTTTATTGTCTATCCTACAGGGATAGAATTTTTTCTTTGACATAAAGGCTCAATAAAACAATACATACATTACATTAAAAATACATAAATGACATATACTTAAAACCCAAAGGCAACAGTAGAATATGAACAGTTTAAAAAAAATACATAAATGTGCTAGGACTAAAAACTCATCTTGGCTGCTTAATCAAAATACTAAAAGCAGTTAGGATAAAAGTCTTCTAATCAACCACCTCTACTTTTAACTTTAAAATATATTTTTGTTTCTTGAAAGTTCATATAAATAAAAGTAAAAAAAAAAAAAACATGCATTTACAAAAATAAACCAAAGCTGTATATCAAATTGGATTTATGAATAAAATCTTCAACTGAATTTTATAGTGTAGACATTTTTATTCAGTGTGCTAATGATAGTGGACAAATACTTGCATACTTATATTAACACTTTTTATAAACTAGAACAACTGATGTACTGTAACTGTAAATTTCGTTGCAGAGATGAAAACATAATTTTATGATAGTATATCATAAATATTACATTTATGCATTTGGCAGATGCTTTTATCCAAAGTGACTTACAGTGCCCTGATTACAGGGACAATCCCCCTGGAGCAACCTGGAGTTAAGTGCCTTGCTCAAGGACACAATGGTGGTGGCTGTGGGGATTGAACCAACAACCTTCCGCTTACCAGTTCAGTGCTTTAGTCCACTACACCACCACCCCTCACACTCATATTATGGTAACACTTTACAATAAAATTGTATTCGTTGACATTAGTTACCTAAATTCTTTTACATTAACTAACAATGAATACAACAGTTTAAAGCATCAATTCTACCATTAACATATTAAACTTGGTTAATGTTATTTTCAACTAGGGTTGACAAGTTTTCAGCATGTGAATATGAGGCACTTCAGCATTTTGTAAGCTTCAATATGGGACGTTTCGCCATCCGACTGGAGGGGTTCGCACCCTGACCATTTTGCAGCTTCAATACGAGACACAATGCTTTCAATACGGGACTACCCATACGAACATCGAGAGTTCATGGCAAATTTTCCGCAAATTTGTCACTGATCATTTTCACATGCAAATGAGCTGACTTGCGGCAAATTGCCCATTGTTGCCAAAGGTTTGCCAGAGGTTCACCACTACCGGCGAAGAGATGCAAACTTCTGGCAAACATTTGGAGCACACCAAAAGCTCATTTGCATGTGAAAATAACAAGCTGCAAATTTGCGGTAAGTTTGCGGTTAGTTTAGATTTTTTGTAAAGGTTGTATTGACGTGTAATGTTGCCGTATTTTGCTATCCTACTGGCTGAGGGCATCTCACCCTTCTTGAAGGTTTTGCCACTGAAATACAGGACAAAATGAGTCTAAAACAAAATGTGGACAGGCGTCTAAATTTTCAGCCAAAATACGGGACATTCCAGCTAAAACACTACAGTTGGCAATCCTATATTTCAATATATACAAATACATTTCTAAAATCAAACATTGTATATGTTACTTTTTGTTAATGCATAATGAACTAACAATAAACAATTGTATTTTCATAAATTAATGAACCAAGATTAATAAATGTTCTTATAAAATATACATTGTTCAAATGATTATTGTTAGTTCATGATACCTAATCGTAAAGTGTTACAAAGTGATATTATAATATTTAAAATTTAAGAACAGTCAAAAAGTCTTTCTAGCAAGTCAGTCCACTGGCGGCTATTTTAGGAATGCTCTCAGGAAGCTATTTTCAGTCATGAAAGTGCAGCTCCAATCTGCTTGAATGGGGAAAGACAGAAATCTCCAAAACAGTCGGTTAAGATTCAATCAAAGAACATCTTTCAAATCGGCAGAAAAATCTAACAACACTGGAATCAAAAAATGTGCTTCTACACCTCAGATTACACTAAAAAACCTAATTTTCCAGGCTTGTTTAGCTAGTGCACGTTCTCAAATTGACTGACAGGCGCTGTCTGTATCTAAAAGGTGACTGGCTGTTTTACATTTAAGGTGGGACTTCCTTTCTATATCCGCTGACCGTGGGGCATTCCAATTTCTCCCATTTATTTTAATGGAAGTGGCCCGTCTTCTGCTAAATAGTCTCTGGTACAGTATAAAGGAGCATCTTCTCAGTCAACATTCCCTCAGATTCATCCAGTGAAAATGAAGCGGTGTGAGCCTTGACAAAAAAAAAAAAAAAAAAAAAAAAACGTCATGATGACATCACTTTTGCCATGCACATGCCATTAGAGTGCAAAAACCACTTTGATACCATGTATTGGGTCATATATTAAAGAGTGGTCTTCTGTACTTTTCAGTGAAGTCATAAAATGTTGTGTTTGGATCCACGGTGAGTACATGGTAAGTGTACGTGTCTGCCAGTGTCCATTTTCAGTGTCTGATTCATCAGTGTTAATTTAGTAGTTCCTGTTATTAAAAAATAGATTAATTAAAAGACCCCCAAGAGTGCAGCTGGGAACTCATACTATCTAGACTTAAATTTGCTTACTTTTTACACTATCTTCAAAAAAAAAAAAACTAATTTAAGTTCTAGACAACTTTTCCATTATTGGGCTAGCATTTAGCTGGTTGACCCAGAAATCAGTGCTGTACATGAACATTATTCACTGCTGGTGTACAACGCTTAGACCCTAATTAATTGGACTTGCCACTTGTTTTGTAGAGGCTAAGTGGATTTAGAATTTAAAATAAATCACTTCTCACACATTAAATTTGTTGAAACTATAATGTGAATATTTTGAGCCTCATAAAAACCTACAGAGAATGCACCACCCTGTTAGACGTAGTCTTGGTTTGAACATAAACACATGGAAATCATTAAGATAAACAATTTATCTCATGTATTGCTCAAAATGTCTGGTCTAGAGAGAGACAGATTTCCTGCAACATTCCCTACAAAGCTTCCTTCACTCCCACCACAAAAATGTACACACCTTAACATATAGAAAATGACATGTGTGTTAAAGAATGTTTCTCCATTGGCAGAGCTCAACAATGAGGAGTGAGGAGTTTCGGGATAGTGGATGGAACTGTCACTTATGTATTACATTTGTTGATGAAATACATATGTACTTGCACTTTGTAAACTTACAGTTGGTTTTCTGTGATGTTTTGGATATTGTTTTTTACTGATGTAATTATATTATCAAGGTGACATTATCTACCGCAAATACAATTTTGTCGAAATTGCGAGAATCACTTCACTTTGTAAGTACAGTATCAGTTGACAATTCAGTAATGTTTTGCATTTTGCACCATATCATCATTTTCCAGAATGTAAGAAAACAGTCTGCTTCGATGTGAATTCCACTGAATGTCAATTTCTAATTTGTGCTATTGATTTTTTTGTTCACTAGCAACAGTACTAACACCTAAAAAAAAATGAGTGTCCAGCTCTGCCATAACCTTGATAGCACCAAATGCAAATGTTATTTTTCATTGGCAAAAAGGTTTTTCTTGTTATTTTGTACGATTTAAAAAACAAGACAAAATATCTCATGTAATTTTGCTTCTCAAGTAAATTTATCTTGTTTTAACCTAACGAGATCCTGTGTTCACATGCGTGGACTTTATGTTTTGGCTTTGCTATAGGCTATGCATAATTTCATTTTATTTAAACCGACTGATCTCAGTTCAGGAGACTCTAGGCTGTCATTAAAATTTTGAAGCACCGATTCATGTGACAAAACATTGCACCAATCTCAGCTGAGCTTGTCTTTGGGAGAAACTGTAACAAAACCACATCTGGTAAGAAACCTCATTAAGTTTTTACATTAAAACCTGTTTGACTCACAAGAGTAGTCTCTAGTTTCATTCGTTATGCCATTTAAAAAATGTCATCAATGTATCGCAAAATGGCACGCTGTTAAACACAATGACCACGCACGTGGACTATAGGCTGATTTTCCTTAAAATATCCTACATTAACTGTGCATTATCACATTGAGAATCAATGGGAACATCCAAAAGCTGGAAAATGTTGTTTTCAGAGGCTTTATATGGAGTTAGGATGAAGATAAGGTGCATTTCAAACTGTTCTGAGACCAGTGAAGACAGACAGCACACTGGATGTTAAGTCATTCCCTAATAAGGGAGCATCCTATAACTTTCCAATACAGCATTCACCCCTAACATCCGATCAAAAGTTCAGTTTCAGGATGCAGATGATGTTTGGACAACTCAACATGTTTGGCAGACATGGGACAATGGTAATTAGTACATAGATTCAGAATTTTATAATGCAACATTTTATTTTAACATGGTTGGCAGCAGGGTAGGCCTGGGTAGCTCAGTGGTAAAAGACGCTGGCTACCACCCCTGGAGTTCACTAGTTCAAATCCCAGGGCATGCTGAGTGCCTCCAGCCAGGTCTCCTAAGCAACCAAATTGGCCCGGTTGCTAGGGAGGCTAGAGTCACATGTGGTAACCTCCTTGTGGTCGCTATAATGTGGTTCATTCTCGGTGGGGCGTGTGGTGAGTTGAGCGCTGATGCCGCGGTGGGTGGCGTGAAGCCTCCACGCGTGCTATGTCTCCGTGGCAACGCGCTCAACAAGCCACATGATAAGATGCATGGGTTGATGGTCTCAGACGCGGAGGCAATTGGGATTCATCCTCCGCCACCCGGATTGAGGCGAATCACTACGCGACCACGAGGACTTAAAAAGCGCACTGGGAATTGGGCATTCCGAAATTGGGTGAAAAAGGGGAAAAAATAAAAAAAAACAAATCCAAAAAAAAAAACATGGTTGGCAGCGACTGGATGATGCTTGCCATTATTCTGAATCTGAACTATTTATGTTAAAGTTTGATGTAATGTCTGTAACGTCTTAAAAACATGAATAACCAACACTCCTGGAAACATAATAAACAATTTGATTTAAAAAAAAAAAAAAAAAAAAAAACTGAAACTTTCTGTAACTTGGTTTTATTTAAAATTTCACAACTTGTTCCCACTGTCCAAATATGTGGACATCAATTTTTAGGAAAACTATTTGGTCCCAAAATATATATATATATATATATATATATATATATATATATATATATATATATATATATATATATATATATATATATATAAAGTATATATTTTTGCATGTTTCTTAGGGGCTACTAGTTACAAATCAAAAAGGGGAATGGAAAATGCACACAGCAGTCATGCTCTGGTCTCAGGAGGTTAAGAATGACAAAATGTTTTTTCTTTGTTTGTTTGTTTTGTTTTGTTTTTTTACTGGGGAAAAAAAAAAGACAAAATGATCAGTATGTAATTTTTTTTTATTTTTTTTTTTTTTGCAGTAGACAATATCTTTCACAGGAAGTGCTCTGGTCGAACTCTAAGTTTAATTAAATAGAAAATTTTATCCAGTCATGTTTGAAGAACATTTGATGACCACAAAGTCATAAAGAAAGACAAATTTAACAGGAACCAACAAGGACAATTGAAAGTGTAGACATTTAGAGTGATTATCTATAATGAATTGCAGTAGCTGCCTGTTATTTGTTACATCGTTGATGGATCCTCTATTTCCTGTTTGTGGATAGATTTTGTCTTGAGAATTTTTGTCGGAATATCAGTCTGTCAAACTGTGAATCTGTCCCTGTCTTCCTCCAAGCAATCTACAATTCCAATTGTTTCAGACTAGCCAAGCATATCCATGCAACACCTGACAGGCCTATCTTATGCAGGCAGGTACTTCAAGAGCAGAAAGTGAGGTAGACGTCCAACATTATGGCAGGTCTGGAGCTCATTATGAATTCCGTCCATGGCCTTTCCTAGTGAACCTCACCTGCCCACCCTTGGGAACTTCAGTGTGCTTGGCATTCCACTGCTGCCTCTGTCCATCATAATCTAGATTTGCCTCAGTGGAACATTCCATTTCTTTTATAAGAGCACTCCGATAGATTGGGCTGACCCATGCGATTAAACTGAGGATCATGGGACGGTTACAGATATGTTAACTCCAAGGTTGATCATTATGTATATGTTTTTGATCTTCTACAGGACATTATAAAGTTATGGATGTCTCATTTGTCTTGTATCTCACCAGGTTTCATCCAGGACACAGATAGACTGTATAAGCACTAATATAATTTACAGAATATTGGGATGTTGGATATGTTTAAGAAATATGAGATCAGATTTGGGGTGGTCTTGAACTGTGCTTCCTTTTTTTCAGGAAAAGAGATTGTGTCACTTGGAAATCCACAGATGATCTATAAGAAGTCTGCCGTGCTGTGGAGAGAAAAGGAACTTCAATGAATGCAGTATCTGTACAAAGTGAAAGTGTACAGTTGTTACCTTAAGGATGTTTTCTACCTCATCTGACCCTTAAAATCACATTCATTGATGTACATAAAAGCATTCAGGTTGATTTAGTAATATTAAATCATATTTTTGACCATTTTTAAGCCAGATAATTTAGGTGTTACCACAAAGAGCACACATTTAGGTTCCCTGAAACATTTTGGAAACACTTTACATTAATGATCCATTTGTTAAGGGGTTATAAAGGGGTTTATTAATGAATAATAATTCATTTACAAATGCATTATAAATCATTAATATGCAGTTATAGCAAAATGAATAAAAAGGGCAACATTTATGCAATACTTGCAAAATTGTGAGTATTTTAACTAAAAACGAATAACTAATGTTATAAATGCTTAATAAATACATTTATTCATACTCATATTGATCAGAATACCCTAATTCATGATTTGTGTTACAACATATCAAAAATTAAAAAAGTTATTGTCAGATTAAAAGGAGGATTATGTCATTTTGCTACAGTCTGCTTTGTGTTTATATTAATTACTCACTTGAGTTGTAACTTTCCTTATTACATTGATGTAAATATAATGGTGCTACTCCGAGTGCCGTTCCGACTCCCAAGTTGCCCTTCCAAGTCCACTGCAAAAACACTTTTCAGTTCTTCATGCTCATTCACAGCATATATATGTTGGCAACTCTTTAATAAATGCTTTACATGTGTCAACTGTACATTAAGATATATTTCATAGGTTACTAATGTTGAATAAGTGTTATTAAGCATTTATATTTACATGTGGGGTAAATATAAATGGCTCACTATTTGGCAAGTAGTGCATGAAGAGTTATAAATGAGTTATTTGTCATCAATTAACCCCTTTATAAACCCTTAAAAAAGGGAAGATTAATGTAACGTGTTACATTTTTTGACAGTGTACTGTGTTTCATAACACCAAAAACCTGTGTTTAGGCTAAAAAGGAATTGTCATATAATAATGGACTAGTAAATAGTGGTGTTTCACACCTATTAATGATAAATACACAATTTCAAATTACTTCCATGTGCCAACCTGCCCTGATTAATTTATTTATTGATTAAAAGGCCAGGCATTGCTGATACACAGTGTAATATTGTTGCCAGCAAGTGCATACTCAAGTGTGCTTCCCCATTGAAGGCTAATTAAATCGTTACCACACTCGGACCACGTCCAAGAGGACAGTATAGAGAGTAGACTGCGAGGAAAAAAAGCCTGCTGGGGGACCAAATGAGGCTTTGATGATGAAAACATGGGGAGACCATGAAAGAAGCAGTGATAGGCCGTGAGCAGTATTTTCTATCTCAGCTGTGTATTTGTATTAATCTCTGACATCCAAAACCAGTGCAAAGTCTTTCGTGTTATTAATTTGTTTACTATAATTCCAGCACATGTCTTTTCTTTGAGCTAATGGCTGTGATATGATGTCAGATCTGTGTCCATCACTGACTTATATTTGGTTTTGTGTAGTATTGGACTCAGCTGTCAGACACTATGACAGCTCTGAGACCTCACAACAAAGGAATTGATTTTAAAAATGCCCCTACTGTAAATCAAACCACGATGGTACAATGAAACGCCATTAAAAGTGATCAAAGTCGATACAAAGCACAAGGGGAATCGTGGTTTTATGAGTGCCATATTGTTCTGGTTCATAGAAAACACTCTCCTATAGCATTTTACATTGTTATCTGCAGTATGTTATTAACACAGAAAGATAAAAGTGTTTTTTTTTTTTTTTTTTTCTCTTTACTTTAAAGTGGTTGTAGTTTTGTCATCTGGACAATTGGCAAAATAAAAAAATAAAAAATCCTGCACACTGTCGTAGCTTGAACATCTTTATTAAGTTTGCCTGATGAAAACGATGTTATTTCTTAATGATTTAGCAAGCTACAACATTTTTCTTCCATTACTGACTGTGTTCTTCACACTTGGACATTTAAAAGGACACTCCCTAAAGAATAGTTAATTTTTAACTAGAGCTGTCAATTGATAACATTTTTAACCAAACTAATTACACGATATGCTGATTAATTAATTGAATCAGATGCTTTTGATGCATCTTACTGTGATTGCATCAGCTTTACTGGTTTTCAGCGTCTCTAGCCATTAAAACAGTGTCAAGTTATATGCAGTTTGAAATGATGTGTTACATTCATACGAGCAGACAGAGAAGTAAGTTTGAAGTAAGTTTGGAGCAGAAGAAATAGAAATAAACCTTGTGTAAACGGTCTAAATGCTATTTCTAGCCATTTTACATGCACATGTTACGATCATATTTTTTATCAAGAAAATTCACGCTGGATCATAATTTCTTTTTTTCTCGTAAGACCTTTGATATTAGCGCAAAAATCGTATTCTTGATAATAATTTTTGTATTGTTTTCCTGTAAAAATATCTAAAAATCCTTAAAACAAGATCAATTTGATCAACACTGCATAAGATATTTAGGTCTTACTGTACTGAGTTTTTATGTTCAAAACAAGTGAAAAAATCTACCAGTGCTGAAGAAGTAATCCAAAGTATTTAGAATATGTTACTGACCTTGAGTAATCTAACGAAATATGTTACAAATGACATTTTACAACATGTATTCTGTAATCTGTAGTGGAATAAATTTCAGAAGTAACCCTCCCAACCCTGCTGATCTCTAAAACCTTAAATCAACCCAAAACCAACACTCCATCTTCTACAAAACCTTTCCATTTAAAGTTATTTCAAATAAAGAATATTTTATGAATATAACATTTTTATATTTTACAATTGCAGTTAAGACATTCATCAGCAATAATTTCTCAAAACTGAAAAGTAAAAAAAAAAAAAAAATTTAGAAAGATCTGTGTGTAATTACCAGCATCAGCCTTGCTGACGCTATTTACTTCTATCACCTTCTAGAACAGCTGTACGATATAAGGCTTATAATGCAATGAACTCAAAAACAACCCAGAAACACACACATAGAGAAAAGTGAGAGAACATAAAAGAAGAAAGATTTTGTAAACATTAAAACACAGTTATTGTGGATGTGTCTGTTTTTACACCCAGTAATTTAATTTAATTTGACAGAGCAGTCTGGGCTGCATTACAGTGCAGCCTCTACTCTCTCACCTAATCTTTAACTTAAGGACATTTTCTAATATTCTTCCGCACTTTCCAAGCTCTCTTACACAGCATGCCTTTGATTAGACTCGGCCCTATTTTCTGAAATGACAGCAGAAGCATCTGGAATCATAGCACCTCAAATCACAATCTTTAAGGCAGGCCAAAGAATTGAATGATAAGGGCACGTACAGTATTCAAGTTACAGCTATGTATGCCAAAATTTTACAGCAGTCATTTTTATTTTACTTTGGTCTGGACTTCTGCCAGAAGCAAGATAAACGTCTTTCATCTAACTATCATATTTGTCTCTTTCTATGCGATGGTTTACACATTAGTAAGCAGTGAGGTACGAGTTTTGGAAAAGTGAAGAAAATGACCAGAATTGCAAAAAAAATAAAATAAAAAAAAAAAAATTAAAAAAATTAATAAACAAAAAAAAAAAAAAAACAGATCAGTCAGGGGGAGAGTAATTTCAATAGGTACTCTAGTTACTTTGTAGGTATGGTGTTTGCACCATACCTACAAGGATTAGCGAACCAACATTTCTCTGATTTAATTTCCATCCGCCATTTTGAGTTTTCTGAAAAAAAAAAAAAATCAAACTCCTCCTAGACCATTGGTCCAATTAGGGTTGCCAACTGTCCTGTATTCGCAGAGTCATCCCATATTTTGGTTGAAATGATGGCGTCCCTTACGGGATGCCTATTGTCCCATATTTTATTGGTGAGGTGTTTGAGCAGGACCCCATACAAATGGCAAAACATCTCGTATTGAATACTTTGTGTCCCCTTTAGAAGCAGAAAAATGCTCAAGGGGGACCCCCCGCAATGCTCAAATGGGTAATGACACCCAACTATCAGACAGCAAAACCCTCGAGGGATACCTTATCCCATTTTGAAACACTCAAAATGTGCAAGCGTTCTGCATTCGTGTTGTGAAAATTTGGCAACCCTAGTTCAATTCACACTAAATTTTGCATGTATAATCTAGAAACCCACAGGTTAAAAAATAAGTAAATATATAAATAAAATGGCTGAAAGTAATTTTGATTCTAACCATGCGGTTGCAAAGATATTAGCAAAAATGTAAACGTGTGTATTATAGCACCACCTAGGGTCAGATATATGTGTGTTTTCACCTGAGTACCAGTTGGTATTTGGGACCATCCTGCCAAATGTGGTGTCTCTAGGACTTATGGTTTTTGCTGCCCAGACACTTTAAGGGGGTTAAAAAAAATGGTGCTTGGCCAAAAAAGACCCAAGAGTATCATAAAAGTAGACCTTGCAGCTCACGTGTCATAATCCAAGTCTTCTTAAGACACAATTTAAGTCATTATTACTTTCATTTTCTTTATTTTGTGTGAAAAACAACACAAGTAAACATTGAGGTTTATAAAATCAGAATGGGCTTTTGTGGCCAGGTTCAAGACCAGAAGGGTTGATCCATGAACTATAACTATTGTGCCCTTGATCAAGACACTAAACCTCAGACTACTACAAGGGGACTGAACCAGTAGTAAATCTACTGTAATTTGTTTCAAATAAAGGTGTCAACAAAATGGGTCATTCGTAATTGCTCCTCAAAATTGCCAGCTTGTTACTGAAGAGGCATCAACATAAGGTCTATTGTCTGTCTCTATGGTATAATGTGCTTATACCTGTAGTCACAGTCATGGTTGAACTTTCAGCTCGACTGGAGTGCATGAAATATGCAGTAATGGGCTAAAAATGTTTCTCATTTCGGTGTTTGTTGTGTTCTGTTCCTGACAGTGATCTGGGACTCTAGAGACATTTATTAATATGAAAACAAGCTGTGTCTGGAGCTCACTAAGTGGTTTTGATTGTGACTGTTTGTTCACATTGTTTCTGGATTTTAACATTGAGTCTATAAAATGACTGGTAAATAGAAAATAATACCTTTAAGCAATGAAAGCCAACACCTACATGGAATCTTTTAAATAAATGTAGTGAATTTAAGTTTATAATTGATTGATTTGACTGACTGATTGATTGATTGATTGATTGATTGATTGATTGATTGATTGATTGATTGATTGGGTAAATATTGACATAATTTTTATTTTGGGTGTTTCATTTCTTTAAGGGACCATGTTTGTAAAACATTTCTAAAGCAACACTGTGTAATTACATGCCATTAGCTGCCTGTGGGTCACTGGGACTCACTACAGAGTCATGTACAGTTATGTTGTTGTTGACACCCCTGTTACTATCTCCTTATCTCTAATGCATCCCTGCAAGTTGTGTTGAAAGAGTTCTGATGTGGTGGATCCAGTAGTACACATGTGTAGCAGCACTGATAGGCTGCTCTCCACTTAATAGGTCGCACAAGTTGCAGGCATAGTGAAATAGGACGTCTCACACGAAATGCTCAAATATTTTTAGTACAACAACATACATATTCCCTTACCTTATTTAGGTTCCATTACCAGTGATATGTTTGAATCAATATCACATTTTCAACAAGTAATCAAACAAGCAATAATATTACTGTATATCTCTTTATTGTGTGCCTTTAAAAGAATGTGTACACATATACTCACATCCTGTGGGAACATCTACAGTGCCTCAGACAGACTGATGATTGCAATGCAAATGGGTTGCTGTGAACTGTAGACCAGTGATAGGCTTATATTTTACTGATATAGAAATAAACTTAACAAAATACTGACTTCTAAAACCTTTTTTATGTATTTTTTATTGCCTAATCAATGTTTTGGGACCCATCATTCAAGCACATGGATTTTCTTTCCACTGCTACACCAATGATATGCAGCTCTACCTGTCTTTCCAGTCTGACGACCCCACGGTGACTGCTCGAATCTCTGACTGCCTGGCAGACATCTCGGCCTGGATGAACACATACCACCTTCAACTCAACCTGACGATGACCGAACTCCTTGTCTTTCCAGCCAACCCTGCTGTTGAGCACAACCTCATCGTTCAGCTGGGTTCATCCATTAGAACACCATCCAAAATGGTCAGAAACCTAGGCGTAACAATCAACAACCAACTCAATTTCACTGACCATATCTCAATAACAGCCTGATCATGTACATTTGCACTCTTCAGCATTTGGAAGATAAGACCCTTCCTCTCAGAACATGCCACATAACTCCTTGTTGAGTCTCTTGTCATATCTAGACTGGACTACTGTAATGCTCTTTTAGCCAGCATTACAGCATGCACAACTAGGCTTCTGCAAATGATACTGGATGCAGCACAATGGCTGGTTTTCATTGAAGCCAAGAGAGTGCATGTTACACCCCTCTTTGTCTCTCTACACTGGCTGCCAGTTGCTGCAAGTATCAAATTCAAGGCTCTGAAGCTGGCATACAGAGCAGTCACTGGGTCTATGCCAACCTACATAAAATCATTCATGCCAAGCTACAATCCCACCAGAAGGCTGCGGTCTGTATATGAGTGGCGCCTTGTGGTACCAACACAGCGTCACCAAATCCGTACTTTCAGGCCTCACTGTACCTCTGTGTTGGAACAACCTTCCCAACTCAATCCATGAGTCTTCAAAAAAAACTTTGTGAGAAAATATTTCGTGAGAACTTGACCATGAAATAAAAAAAAATAAATAAAAATGTTGCAGTCTAATCTCTGTCTTGGCTAATACTTTTCTAATGAACTTGAAACAATGTAATGCATCCCTTTTTGTAATACTAGATCTTTAAGATGAATCACTTATGAAGTTGCTTTGGATAAAAGCATCTGCTAAATGAATAAATGTAAATCTAAATGCTTTACTTGTCTGCCACAATAATGTAATTTCTTTGAATTATCCGATATTATTATATTATTATATGTATAATATATTATATTTATTATTATTTTGATTATATATTGAATATTCCTTCATAGACGCCCAACCAATCAGAAAGACTGCCAATATAAGTCAAAGGTTAACATGTACCAGGTGTAATTGTGCTCGAGAGCTGGAAAGATACTTTTGTTTTATTTTCATTGGAGCTGCAGTTAGTTCAGGCTTTAATAACATTAAATGTACTGTGTGAGCAAAGGAAATACTCCACAGAGCAGCAGTATTGAATCTTATAAGCAAAAAGCCAAGACACACCATGTACCGGCATTGGACAGCCACACTCTCACTCAGTAGATAGTGAGGTCCTGTCCGGTTCAGCTGACACAGTAATTGTTTACTGGAGGAGAGATCGGCTTCAGGAAGTTGCTATCAGATAAATAGATTCCTGACACACACAAGATGAGATGATATGCTTTCAGTGAGACTAATATTCTATAATAAGTGGAGAACAGACACATTGGGAAGGTATGAAATTGTGAGTGTATGATTGAGCTTGCGTGAAGAATATCACCCAGGCTGATTAATCGACCAGTATTTGGCCATTTTGAAATGATCTGCATCAGCCGAAAACTGTGACAATTACAGTAACAGAATTGGTTGTTTCCCTTTGTGTTAGTAAATAGTCTATTCTGAATATATAATTTGTAATATGAATATGAAAGTTATAATTCTGAATATATATAGTTGTAAACTTGGATGTATAGTTATTAATCTTAAATACACTCAGTGAGCACTTTATTAGGAACATTATGGTCCTAATAAAGTGCCCAACGTGGTCTTCTGCTGTTGTAGCCCATCGCCTCAAGGTTCGACATGTTGTGCATTCTGAGATGCTATTCTGCTCACTACAATTGACAGAGTGGTTATCTGAGTTACTGTAACCTTTCTGTCAGCTCGAACCAGTATGGCCATTCTCCGTTGACCTCTCTCATCAACAAGGCGCTTCCGTCTGCAGAACTGCCGCTCACTGGATGTTTTTAGTTTTTGGCACAATTCTGAGTAAACTCTAGAGACTGTTGTGTGTGAAAATTCCATGATATCAGCAGTTACAGAATTACTCAAACCAGCCCGTCTGGCACCAACAATCATGCCACTAATTTGCCGGCAGATAAGTGCATTCTTCATCAAATGCAGTACATACTGTGACAGTATGCAGTTTCAGACGCAGCATGAAGCTCCTAACCCATATCTGCATGATTTTATTCATTGCACTGCTGCCACATGGTTGGCTGATTAGATAATCGCATGAATAATTAGGTGTACAGGTGTACCGAATAAACTGCTCAGTGAGTGTATATAGTTGAAAAATATTAATCTATAGTTGTAATTCAGAATATATAGTTATAAAAGCTGAATATTTAAGCAATATCACATGAGCAAGAGTGCAATATGGCCCTACATCAGCACCTATGGCACTCGGCCTGTGGCCGAATCACAGCAGTGCTGATTTAGGGCCATATAGCATGATTGCGAGTGTGATATTGCTTATATACAACAGTTCAATGAATAAGTACATTTTCAAAAATTAGGAAAAACTGAGTACGTCATTTGTGCATGGAACTACTTTCTTATGTGACGGATCAGAATCTGCCATTACTGGATCAAACCAAATGATGCGTCCAAGCCTCTCAAAAATGTCACTTTAGAACTAGCATATCGGCTTGGGCTGTTTCTAACAAGTTATTGGAGAAACAAGCATGTGTGTGTGTGTGTGTGTGTGTGAGAAAGAGAGAGAGAGAGAGAGAGAGAGAGAGAGATGGAGCTTGTGCGATCACCTGTTGCCACTCCCAAGCAGAGATGCTATTATGTGTTAGTCAGCTTTCTGAAGATAATGTCATTTTGGTCAAATTCATCCTATTTTCTCTGTGGAAAAACAGCCATCCAAACAGGGGTAATCCTCCTTATTTCGCAGTAGCCAGAGCGCAAGAGTCATTCACTATAGAAACCACAATCTCCTCCACCATTTTGAACAGTATGTCCTCTCCAATGTGGAAATTCCAGTAAGAGGTAAGCGCCTTGGGTTTGTGTAATTAATCAGTCTGTTGTGTATCTCAGCTGTGATGAGCCTTAATGCTGAAGTTGTTAGTTTAAAGCTGTTTAAAGCTATTTCCTAGCTTTAGTAGTGTTGTTGTAATCCGAGCGATCACGGAGTGCTGATGAATGAAAACACTGACTGATGCTGTCTCACTTCACATCACCTAACTGGCTCATATTACACACAAAAATGGTCTTTTGACGCCACCTGCTCGCTAAAATCTGTAATGTCACAAAATTAAATGTAAATAGACACATATAGCTCTTAACACATATGCACTGCTCTTACACTTTAGTTTAGAACACAAACACAAGTGGCGTGATACACACAGTGAAGCATCCGAGTGATGATGTACTGAGACATCAGTACTCATGGGAAGTCTCTCGTCTAATCAGATTCGAGGACTAACTGTTGTATATACAGTTATAAATCCTGAATATAGAGTTATAAATCCAAATATATAGTTGGAAATCTTAATTTGTAGTTAAAAATCCACAATACATAGTTATAAATCTGACTATATAGTTATAAATCTACCACCTCGCATATACATTTTCTGACATAAAATAGCTCAAAAAAAAAAAAAAAAAAAAGAAGAAAAACAAAATAAAAATGGTCCAAAAATAATAATATATAATAATAATGAATTAAATTTGTATTTTTTTTAATATATTTATACATTTGGAACTTCTACAAAGTAAAATTGAGTGAATCATTGTCATGTATTCTTTAATATTTGTAGATCATCAATGTTATTTTCTCTGTTACTAAAGCCTAGATCATCCTCAGTGTTGTCAGTTGGAAGAATTACTGTGCACTCTTCTTGTTGTTTCCATAAAATATTGACGTTAATTTTTAAAATAAATTAAAATCATAATTGTGTTATTTATGCATAAATGCAATTATATTAATGTAAACATTTCCAAATAAATGAATAAATGCAATAATATAATAGATTTATTTCCATCAGTGCTTAATGTTTTATCTTTTCCTAAAAGGTGAGAAAGAGAAAGAAAATAAATTGTTGTCATATGGCAACACTGTACCATTTAGTGTTAATTAGAGGAACAAATTTTGTCAAAACCATTTTATTAATGATTCCTCTAAATATTTAAATAAAACAACAGAATATATCATGTAGTTAATTTACTAAATACAAGCATTTGCCAATATATATATATATATATATATGTTTATAATAGGTTTTTTTTTCCTATAATGGAGAGTTTATGTGGTGCTGGAGGTAGTGAATTCCTCTGGCCAGATTATCCTCTGACTAGCATGAACATAATCTCTGCATTCGTTGTAATGCTGCAGTGCACAAACACAATGATATGTGCTACAAATTGATACCAGGTGCATCTTAACTTTCATCCTCCCAAAGCAAAAGTCAATCAAAGTGCTTCTGACTTTATGATTTTACCAAAGTTAAATTGAGAATTTTTTCCTTCTCAATAAAACTACATATTTTGTCTGGGAATATTTTTCTCTAACCAACAATATTATTTATAACAGACTTTGTTGTTTTTTCTGACACTGCGTATTAAAATATCAGTCCAGACAATTCCACAAATTATGATGTTGTGTATTACTAGAGGACAACAAAATAGTTTCATTTCCTTGAGTGTTTCGCTCTCTTTAAAAGCTAGGGCCAAATACCTGGGCCCACATTCACAAAGATTTTTATCTTACCACTAGCAGTTCTCCAAAGAGTTCCTAGCTAGGAGTTTTTATTATTATTATTATTATTATTAAAACCTATTCACAAATTCTATTCACAAGTTTTACTAAGGAAATCTTAAGATAAGGCAGAGTTGACCTCGTTGCTATGGATGACGTCACATTTTATTAGTTCACTCTTTTAAAATCGGCCTCAGTTACTGGCAGACAAGGAACAGCTATTTGTCATCTAAAACAGATAACTACATATATATATATATATATATACAGTATATATACACATATACACACACACACACACACACACAGTATATATATATATACAGCATGCACAGGAAAAAATACGCTATGAATTGTCGGACAACGTGCATGGGCATATATTCACCATTTTCCTGACTTCTCCACGGGAAGCGCCATTAAGGCGAAAGATTTCCTCTCAGATGCTCCACACTTCGCTTAGTTGTTGTTATCAGCTAGACTCATTTTACAAGTGATGGTGAGCAGTGGAGGCTCTGAATGAATATGCGCTGTCATAGCGTGTTATAACAACTAAAGGTGGCTTAAAAACTACAAGAAAATTAGTGTCACAACGATAAGCACCTCCAAAAGCTGCCAATGCTGAAACATTTTGTGTCGAACCAGATGTAATTGTAACGATGTTGCTGCTGGCAATGACGATTATGATGAAATGAAGAACCCAAGTGCAAATTTCTTACTAAACGTGAAATCCAGTAAACCCTTGCAACAAACATGAAAGAAACATAAAACATATGAACTTGACTAAACTTGACATAAATTTGGCATGACATTAACATTGCTTGACATAAACTTGACAACATTACCAATTACAATACCTGACAACCAACAATGGAAAACATGAGGGCTTAAATACTTGGACATGGGAGAACATAAACCAATGAACAAACAGAACTCCAAACAAGATAACAAGACAATAAACCAATGAAAACAAGAAACATGAACATGGAGGGAAAACAGGACATCACATGACCAGGAACACATGACATGAAACAGGAACTAAGCTTTTCAGAATAAAAGACATGAAATACATGAGCACACACATTAAATATTACAGTAATAATCAGAGGTTGCATTAAACTAATTCTGTCACTTGCCTATTTTTTAAAATATTGACAGATAATTCCAAATGCTGTCCATCATTTTGGAAGATAACAAAGATGAAAAACATTTAAGCAAAGCTCCTTTATTATTATTATTATTATTATTATTATTATTATTAATCATGTTTACGATGTTCATATCTCATGTCGCACTGTGGGTATATGTGAATGAGGGAGAGACAGAGTTGTTCTCAGCAGTCTGTGTGAAATAATGCAAAAGTACATACCTCAGATCTGAAGATTTTTAAATGGAACCTATGATGACCCTACAACCTCTTTTCACGGACATGTCCTCTTTTTCAAACCTTAAAACGCATCCGGTCAGGATTTCTAAATTCCCTAAATATCTGGAAATTGGCTGTTTTCATATTGAAGTGCTCAACAGGAAACGCGTTGAAATCTAGTGCATCATATACGTGGATTCTCTCTCTCTCTCTGCGTGCTGTATGTCTGTCTCTCTATCTCTCGATTTCACACACACACATACAGGGCGCGTGCAGCGAGCGCTAGAGTCCAGTAACTTTGCCATGTAAATGTGTGTGATTGTGTACTCATCTATTCGGGGATTGCTGTCGAAACCTATTGTCCATTCGCAGACTTTAGTGAGAAAGTGATTTACGTTAAGTAAACAGACTGTTCTACCGTTTTTGACTGTTGTTAGTGATATTTTAGTTCTTGGTAATGGGAATAAGCTGCGAAGCGGACGTCTGTAGCATCCGAATTGGAAAAACGTGCTAAGCATGATGGGTAATTTCGCTGCCTGTGAAAAAGGTGGATAGTTTGATAGATTATTCTGCTGACAGATGACAGAAATTCCCAATTCATCCATGTTACACAGTTTTATTTTGATGTCGCCAGGGAACGCAGAGTTGTCAAAACCTTTATCTCCAGTGTAATTGGGTTGTTTCAGTTTGTAGGAGAGGCAACTGCATCTTTAACTAAGTTACAATAATGAAAACGCCCTCGCGATTCAGGCGATACCTTTTTTTGGAAGGTCAATGTCACAATATAATATTTATAATATTATAATATTATATTATTAAAATACATCGACTCAACTGTGACTCAGGTGATTCCTTTTTAAACGGTCAAGGTCACAATAATATTCTAATATATTGTTTTTAATGTGGATTGATGGCAGCAGCCATGCTTCAGATCGTGGGTTTAGGAGCTACTTTTAGTGTTAAAGTTATAATTAGGAGTGACATGCGACTCATTTTTAAGAGTTGCTCCTAAATTTCCGCATTAGGAGCTACTTTTAGCCTTAAGATTTTTTTTTTTTTGTGTATACGGCCCAGATCTCAAACTTGGCTGATGAAATTACAAAATTAAAAAAGGCCCCAAACTTTCGTTACTAAACCAGTTTATGTCTTCTAAAGCAAATCGATCACTTTGTGTGCGAAAAAGAACGATATTTAAGCACTTTTTAAATATAAAAATAGTTTCCAGTTATTTGTTGATGAATGGTTGAATTTACCCGAGTGCTCCTGTGACACAAGCGTGTTGGCACCTTCCTTCGACTCAATGGTTGTGTGTCTGTCACTCGTCAGTTCACGTGCCATCGCACTTACATCACGGGAGCACTCGGGTAAATTCGGCCATTCGTCAACGCCTGACTGGAAGCAAACTTTTATAGTTAAAAAGTGCTTAAATATCATTCCTTTTCGCACACAAAGTGATTGATGCGCTTTAGAAGACATTAATGTCTCCACTGGAGATAGGATGGATTACTCTTATGCTGACTGCCTGTGCTTTTTGGACCTAGAAATATCTAATCACCATCCTCTCCCATTCTAAGGACCTGCTGAGCCTGGATCTTTTTCTACAAATCTTCAAAAGTGTTTTGCAGAAGAAAGGAAGTCATACACATCTCAGATGGCATGAGGGTGAGTAAATTATCAAAGAATTTTCATTTTTGGGTGAACTATCCCTTTAAGTTATAAATGTTCCCAGCTGAATAAATAAGGCCATAATTAATGAGCTCCTTTAAATTAAAGCAGGAAAAATTAGCTTCCACACTTGATTTGAATCCCATTACAATTTCACCCGTTAAGCACTTTGGTTCTAAGACGCACACAGGACTTCATCAAATTCAGTCCATGCAAGAATGAACATAAGAAAATGTCTCACCGTGCACCTCTAACCTTGCATGTCACATTCAATTATCTAACAGCCTTTAGATGTAGTGTTCAAGGGCTTGGGGGAAACTGTATGGGTATAGTATGTATTTTAACAAAAACTTTGGACTGAGCCAAAGACTTTGGTTGTAATAAAATACAGCAAAAACATCTTTATATTTATATTTCAAAGTGATTGATAGCTGTCCAAATCGTTTCTGATTTAAATAATATTAAAATAAAATAAAGTTGACTATACAGCAGTTTTATTTTACACCTTAAGCCATATACTGTATATTGGATATAATATATTAATACTGATATATCAGTAATGATAAATTTTTCCTCATTTAGAAATTATTATACAGTAATATTCAGTTGTATTTATTGACTGATTCCTTTCAATTGTTGATTGACATTAAGGATAAATAAATAAAATATGATTTTCAATAAATGATATCACATTTAAAGTAAATATGCAAAAGACATTTTATTTGTATTGATTTATGACACTGATGCTGGGTTCCATTAAAACAATTGTATATTTATTTTTTTACTACTTGGAAAAGTCAGACTTCCAACTGCGGGATGTACCGTAATATATATATTGTAATTGTCGGGCAATTTTGTATACGGTAGGTGATTTCCCACCCCTGCAAAAAATAAATTAATACATTTGTTAAAAATAATGACTTTTTTAAAATTGGTTTCCAGAACCTTTTACTATTGATTAGACAAATAAATTTTCCTGCCCCAATCTCACACCATTGGTTAAGCCAATGCTACTGTCTATTACTTATAGTTTTCTCTGCATATTAAGCTGTGATACAAGAAAGTATTTTAATATCAAAACATTTACACACTTCACTTTTATGTATAAGGTATTCCATGTCCTTAAAAACATTTGGACATTATTCATTTAGAGCTGCTGACAGTCAGTATTCCTAACATTACCATCAGACACCTAAAGAGCACTGGGTGACCAGGTCATCATAGTGTGTAAGGTCAGAGCTCACCTTTAGAGTTTGTTTGGCAACCAGCAGTTATCGTACGTTTTTGCAGGCGATATGTGTCTCACACAGCACATTAAGGTTTTTTTTTCCACAAAGATCTTGTCTGATATATAGAGTCTTCCAAATCTACGGCCCAGCAGAATTAGCCGAAGGCTGTCTGTAAACTATTTCCTGAAAACATGTTTTATTTCAAAATATTATTCCATTCGCAGAGTTACTCACTGATTTGAATCAGGAAGTCAACCTTTTTTCTCCTCGTTTTTCATGGGAGGTGAGGTTTTTTTTTCTTTGTGTGTGTTTTTTTTTTTTTTTATGCTCACAGGAAAACATTGTTTCCTCTTGGGTTTCACGTTGCTGTAGCTTCAACCTTTAAACTTCCTATGATGACACCAATAAATTAAGCAAACAGAGAGAGGTTTATGAACTAGGCCTTTGCTTTTGTGAAAATGCATCCAAAATTTCAGTAACCTCTCATGTCGTCTCCTTGTTTTCATTTAAGGCTGTGTTTTTCTATCTGGGGTGATATTTCATTTTCCAGTTTATACACATTATGTTCAACCGGAAGAAAGTTCACTAACCTTACTTGGTATGAACTGTACTTAGTCTTCATTTTTCCTTAGGGTTGAATTCTCTGTAGCCCCAGAGAACTACTTCTTTAGAGTCTCAGCCTCAGATTACCACCCACAGTCCATCTGATGCATATTGCATACAAAACTGGAAAGTACTTTCTCGATTTCTGATTGGCTGGATTTATGCAACTTCCGTGTGTAAGGGCATGCAGGGTTTTTAATCAGTCTGCCTGGAAACAACCAAAATTTATTAGGTAAGAGGCATAACTTTTTTTAACAATATTGAGAGTTTTTATTTTAGGCACTTAGTAGCAAGTAAACTACGTAAATACCCACGTGAAAAACTATATATTCCACATTCTTGTGAGTTATGTCAGTTAAATAATAAGTACTCACTAATTTTGGATAGGCAGAAGTTCTTATCACATCTACACATAGTTTCAGCATTTAAAAATATCTATATATTTTATGTACAATCATTTGTAGAGACTGCTGTGTCATTATTAGGGAAGCGCAAATACTAAATTTGTGTACTGATACACATCTTTTAGAACAACATCTGATGATACAAATATCTAATTATTTCTAACAATTTTGTATATATATATATATATATATATATATATATATATATATATATATATATATATATATATATATTTACTACTGGTCAAAAGTTTTGAAACACTCATTCTTTATTATAATTTTTTTTTTTTTTTTTTTTTTTTCACATTTTAGAATAATAGAATAATAAAACTATGGAATAACATAAATGGAACTATGGGAATTATGTTGTGACTAAACAAAATCCAAAATAAATCAAAACTGTTATATTTTAGCATCTTCAAAGTAGTCACCCTTTGCCTAGAATTTGCAAACATGTACTCTTGACATTTTCTCAACCAACTTCTTGAGGTATCACCCTGGGATGCTTTTTAAACATTTTCCCATCTTTGTTGGGCACTTATTGGCTGCATTTCTTTATTATTTGGTCCAAGTCATCAATTTCAAAAACTATTTTTTTAATTTATTTTTTATTAAATTATCGTTTTATAATTAAATAAATTAATATGGTAGCACAATTATATTTTTTTTCTACAAAATTAATTTCAAGCATTTAAGCATACGCCTTCAGATCAAAAGATTTGTAAGATCATGAGAAATATTTCAGTCAAGTGTTTCAAAAGTTTTGACAAGTAGTGTATATATATATACAGTTGTGCTCAAAAATTTGCATACCCTGGCAGAAATTGTGAAATTTTGGCATTGATTTTGAAAATATGACTGATCATGCAAAAAAAAATGTATTTTATTTAAGGATAGTGATCATATGAAGCCATTTATTATCACATAGTTGTTTGGTTCCTTTTTAAATCATAATGATAACAGAAATCACCCAAATGGCCCTGATCAAAAGTTTACATACCCTTGAATGTTTGGCCTTGTTACAGACACAAGGTGACACACACAGGTTTAAATGGCAATTAAAGGTTAATTTCCCACACCTGTGGCTTTTTAAATTGCAATTAGTGTCTGTGTATAAATAGTCAATGAGTTTGTTAGCTCTCACGTGGATGCACTGAGTAGGCTAGATACTGAGCCATGGGGAGCAGAAATGAACTGTCAAAAGACCTGCGTAACAAGGTAATGGAACTTTATAAAGATGGTAAAGGATATAAAAAAGATATCCAAAGCCTTGAAAATGCCAGTCAGTACTGTTCAATCACTTATTAAGTAATGGAAAAATCGGGGATCTCTTGATACCAAGCCAAGGTCAGGTAGACCAAGAAATATTTCAGCCACAACTGCCAGAAGAATTGTTCGGGATACAAAGAAAAACCCACAGGTAACCTCAGGAGAAATACAGGCTGCTGGAAAAAGACGGTGTGGTTGTTTCAAGGAGCACAATATGATGATACTTGAACAAAAATGAGCTGCATGATTGAGTTGCCAGAAAGAAGCCTTTACTGTGCCAATGCCACAAAAAAGCTTGGTTACAATATGCCCGACAACACCTTGACATGCCTCACAGCTTCTGGCACACTGTAATTTGGAGTGACGAGACCAAAATTGAGCTTTATGGTCACAACCATAAGTGCTATGTTTGGAGAGGGGTCAACAAGGCCTATAGTGAAAAGAATACCATCCCCACTGTGAAGCATGGTGGTGGCTCACTGATGTTTTGGGGGTGTGTGAGCTCTAAAGGCACGGGGAATCTTGTGAAAATTGATGGCAAGATGAATGCAGAATGTTATCAAAAAATACTGGCAGACAATTTGCATTCTTCTGCACATGGGACACTCTTGGACTTTCCAGCACGACAATGACCCTAAGCACAAGGCCAAGATGACCCTCCAGTGGTTACAGCAGACAAAGGTGAAGGTTCTGGAGTGACCATCACAGTCTCCTGACCTTAATATCATCGAGCCATTCTGGGGAGATCTCAAACGTGCGGTTCATGCAAGACGACCAAAGACTTTGCATGACCTGGAGGCATTTTGCCAAGATGAATGGGCAGCTATACCACCTGCAAGAATTTCGGGCCTCATAGACAACTATTACAAAAGACTGCACGCTGTCATTGATGCTAAAGGGGGCAATATACAGTATTAAGAACTAAGGGTATGCAGACTTTTGAACAGGGGTAATTTAATTTTTTTCTTTGTTGCCATGTTTTGTTTTATGATTGTGCCATTCTGTTATAACCTACAGTTGAATATGAATCCAATAAGAAATAAAAGAAATGTGTTTTGCCTGCTCACTCATGTTTTCTTTAAAAATGGTACATATATTACCAATTCTCCAAGGGTATGCAAACTTTTCAGCACAACCATATATGTTTAGTATCATCAGCGCCTGTGGCAGGTTGAGCTTCCTCAACTGGCGAAGGAAGTACAACCTCTGCTGGGCCTTTTCCACAATGGGGTCAATGTGGGTCTCCCACTTCAGGTCCTGTGAGATGGTAGTGCCCAGGAACCTGAATGATTCCACTGCTGCCACAGTGCTGTTTAGAATGGTGAGGGGGGTCAGTGTTGGGGTGTTCCTCCTAAAGTCCACAATCATCTCCACCATTTTGAGCGTGTCCAGCTCCAGATTGTTTTGATTGCACCAGACAGCCAGCTGTTCAACCTCCCTTCTGTATACAGACTCATCATCATCTGCAAACTTCAGGAACTTTACATAGGGGTCCTTGGCGGTGCAGTCGTTTGTATACAGGGAGAAGAGTAGTGGGGAGAGCACACATCCCGGGGGGGCACCTGTGCTGATTGTACAGGTGCTGGAAGTGAATTTCCCTTGTCTCACTGGCTGCTGCCTGTCAGAAAGCTGGTAATCCACTGACAGGTAGACATGGGAACAGAGAGTTGGTGTAATTTATTATGGAGAATAGCAGGGATGATGGTGTTGAAAGCCGAACTGAAGTCCATAAAAAGGATCCTTGCATACAGTATGTCCCTGTTCTTACCAGATGTTGCAGGTTATGATGCAATCCCATGTTGACTGCATCCTCCACAGATCTGTTTGCTCGATAAGCAAATTGAAGGGGATCTAGAAAGGGTCCAGTGATGTCCTTCAGGTGGGCCAACACCAGTCTCTCAAATGATTTCATGACCACAGACGTCAGGGCAATGGGTCTGTAATCATTAAGTCCTGTGATTTTGGGGGTCTTTGGGACAGGAATGATGATTGAGCATTTGAAGCAGCATGGGACTTCACACTGCTCCAGTGATCTATTGAAGATCAGTGTGAAGATGGGGGCCAGCTGGTTAGCACAGGATCTAAGACAAGTGGGTGAAATGCCATCTGGGCCCTGTTCTTTCCTTGTCTTTTGTTTTTGGAAGACATGGCACACCTCTTCTTCACAGATCTTAAGTGCAGGTTGAGTAGCAGGAGGGGGGAGGAGGGGGGTTGCAGGTGTTGGTGTTTGTGTGAAGTGAAGGTCAGAGCAGGTGTGGGGTGTGAGATTGGGCCTTTCAAATATACAGTAGAACACATTCAAGTCATCAGCCAGGTGTTCGTCCCCTACAGTGTTGGGGGCAGGAGTCCTGTAATTCATGAGTTGTTTCATGCCACTCCACACTGATGCAGGGTTGTTAGCTGAAAACTTGTTTTTTCAGCTTCTCAGAGTATCTTTTTTTAGCCACTCTGATTTCCTTATTCAGTGTGTTCCTGGTCTGATTGTACAAGACTTTATCCCCACCTCTGTAAGCATCCTCTTTGGCCTGACGAAGCTGCCTGAATTCTGCTGTAAACCACGGTTTGTCATTGTTGTATGTTAAATAAGTCCTAGTAAGAATGCACATATCCTCACAGAAACTGATATATGATGTAACAACATCTGCCGATATTGATATCAGGACACTTGGAACAACATCAGCCAATATGATATTTGTTTATTTAGAACAACATCTGCTGATGCCAATATCTGATTTTTTAGAATAACATCTGCCGATAATTATATCTGATTATTTAGATCAACCTCTGCAGACAGCGATAGTTTGGTGATCTATGATAATTAATTACAAAACTTGAAAGAAATTTAAATAATAACTTTATTCACTATGAGCCTTTATGAATACCAATATCTGATTATTTAGATCAACATCTGCCAACACAGATATCTGATTATTTAGAATGTATGCAGATATGATATATTATTATTAGAACAACATCTGCCAATACAATATCCGATTATTTGGAAAAACATCTGCCAACACCAATATCTGATTATTTAAAACAGCATCTGCTAATATGATATCTGATTATTTAGAACATTGTCTGTCGATACCCGTATCTGATTATTTAGAACAACATCTGCCGATATCCGATTATTTAGAACAACGTTCACGAATACAGAAAATTTAGAACATCTGCCGATACCGATATCCGATCATTTAGAACATCTGCTAATACTAATATTCAATCATTTAAAGCAACATCTGCCGATACTGATATCCGATCACTTAGAACAGCTTCTGCCGATACAATATCCATTTATTTAGAACAACATCTCCCGAAAACGATATCTGATTATTTAGAACAACCTCTGCTGATACAGATAGTTAGGTGGTTCTCTTTGCTTTTTTTAAACGACCTTGTTTCAAATCATTGATAATTAATTACAAATCTTTGAAGGAAATGTAAATAATAACTTCTCTGTGAGTCTAAATGTTTCTCATGTTTCAGAGTAACTGTTCTAAGTTATAAACAAAACACTGTAACAAAAAGGACATTATTAACTCACATTAACTGAATTCTGAACAGCCTCCTGTTATGCTCACATTAAATTGGTAAGATTTCTTAATTTTTTTGTATGTTCCTTCCTCACATTAACTTTTTTTTTTTTTGCTGAATCAGCCTCCGCTTTAGCTTAAATATACTCATCATAATCCTTGCTGTGTGGAGCTTTATTTGTTTAAACGGTAGTTCTACCTCTTGAAATTATAGCAGTGGAAAGCTCACAAATTAAATTCAGCTATCATTGTCACCCAATTCAAAGTAAATTCACACAAGAGACTTTTTTTTTTCATACACAACATGAGTTATAGTAGAAGCATTCAGAATAAATACAGTATATCTGATAAAACTTTGGCTTGAAGTTTAGGAGGGATAGTATGAATGTCTTCTCCACTAATCTCTTCCTCTGCTTTGACTCCAAACTCAGACCACAGACACAGAACCACCATCACTGGGGAAATTTCACACAGTGTGTTAAATATCTGTTAGCAAACAGACATGCCAGAGAAATACTTAGCCCAATTTCTATGAGAGAAATCAAATAAAGCTAAAGTGACTCTCCAACATAATTAGCTTCTTCTTTTATTAACTTGTAGGTTTGTAATATACAGTAATTTTGCTATTTTGAACCATATTGGAACAAAAAGCTTTTGAAGGAAGATGTTAAATTTGACTGTCAATCTGACTCTATAGCTTGCAGTACGTAATTTCACTTCTAAAGTAAATGTATCGTTTTAGATATTTTTACTTAACAATAAAACTTAGTAAATACTGAGTAAGAAATATATTTTTTCCAATGTATTTTATTTCCTACTCAACTTCACCTTTATTTGGTAGAGCACCACCACATATTTGTCTTCCTCATCTTGTCCATTCAAAACCATTTTCTCAGAATTAGTCAACCCTGCAGGCAAATCTGAAGATCGCATTCAGTCCATTAGTGGATTGAGGCATCTGGATATCCATTACCTGTCTTGAAATGTGGCTACAGTCATTCAAGCTGTATGAGTAGCGTTGAGCGAAGCGGATGGAACGGCTTATGAACAATTAACAGCCAGGAAGAAATTAGTGCAACAGCTCAAGGGATGAAGTCATCTTCCACCTCTCTCCAAATAAAACACCAGGCTATGGTACAGCACTATTGATGATCTATTGCATTCTATTTAACCTCCAGCCTCACAGTAATTTCCCTTTCACTAGGATAGTCATGTAATCTCTAGAGAAAGTGGCCAGATTAATTGTGTGTCCGACTTAATGTGGCCTGTCCAGAAGATAGCACTTTTATAACCTTGTATAGCATCCGGTTGAAGCATAGGCAATTTTCTCTGTCTGGCTGCTTTAGAAAGTACTCTCATTAGAGATCAAGATTTAAAAAATAAAACAAGCATGAAATACCAGGAAGAAAAAAAAAGAATAAAAAACCTGAAGTCCTTTAAAAAATAAGGAAAGGTAACTGCATGTAAAGATATCACTTCCAAAGACTGACCAAAATGGATGCTAAGCTAAAAGAAAAGTTATGAGATTTTTCAGAGAATGATGATGATTATACATTTTGCACCTGCCATCAAATTATGCTGTAATGCCCTAAAACTCTCACTGTGCGGTTGAAATGAATAATGCCATTGAAAATCTTGCCAATTATTGTCTTTAGGGCCCCAGTGCGCAAGCCAAAGGCGACAGTGGCAAGGAACACAAAACTCCAAGATGAAAAAATTACCTTGGAAGAAACCAGGCTCAGCTGGGGGAGCCAGTTCCCCACTGGCTATACAGCATGAATATAATGCAAATATTAGTTGTCTATGTGTAATACTAATCTTGTTTTATGAGATTAAACTGAGTAGATGTTGGTGGGTAATGTTTAAAACTAAAAGATGTTGTATGAACTGTAAGATTAATGATTTAGGGTCTTTGAAGTCCATCCCGAATTGACTGCAGAAGTGCACATAGATTAAATGTTCTTTTTATTTTGCTGATGAAGACTTTAGTTGGCCTTAATTTAATGTCTATGTATTCCTTTTTTAAGAGAGTGAAGTCCATACCTAGTCCGAGGTATCTCTTGTTGTACTGTTGGAGTTGGCAGCAGTTCAACCTCTGTAAGTCAATCGTAATAGATTGAAGAGATGCAAACAGTGATCATTGACGCGCCCCTCACTGTCTGGTTGGCACAGGCTGCAGCTAGTAATCATCGTGGTGGAATTGGGACATCAGGCTTGACCGGAGCTGGATCTGGCAGGCTCTGGAAACCTCATGATATGTATCTTGAGGATGAACCAGGGAAACAAATAGAAAAATATTGGTGTGGTTGCCATTGAATTTAAAGCTGAGTTAAAGAATATGTGGTGTTTCCAGTTCCAGCAGACCTGACTAACGAAACATAACTAGGGGTTGAGGGATCAATTATGTGCATGCCTGGATGAAGAGATGAGTGTTTAGTCTAGACTTTAGCTGAGAGAGTGTGTCTGAGTCCCGAACAATGCTAGGAAGGCTATTCCATAGTTTAGGAATCAAATAGGAAAAGTATCTACCTCCTTTCTTTGGATTTTGATATTCTACTGTAGGTACTATCAACAGGCCTGAAAATTTTGCAATTGTAGTGAACATGATGATGGATTATAACGTAATAGAATGTTGCTTGAGTACTGAGGAGCTAGACCATTTAAAGATTTGTAAGTAATAAGCAGAATTTTAAAATTTATATGAAACTCAAAAGGTAGACAATGTAGTGATGATAAAATTGGGCTGATACGATCATATTTCTTGGTTATAGTCAGCACTCTAGCTGCTGAATTTCAAACATCACTTGTCTCATATTTCATCTCAAGCATGAGCTTCACTGACACTTTTTTGTTGACTTTTGTCGGTTAAGAAGTACACTAACTTTTGAGAGAAAAAAAAATGGTGAGGGGCTAAATTGTTTGGTGGAAAGGACGCCACATATATGGGACAGTAATAATTTGAAAAATTGATACAAATAATTTTTACACAATAAATACTGACACACTTTGTT